>NW_024362051.1:11281145-11337378 GCF_014805655.1 Passer montanus | reverse complement strand
CCCGCCCTCCGCCCCCCTTCCCCTCCCCGCTCCCTCCTCCGCCGGCGCCGGCAGCCGCCGGGGTTACTGGAGTTCAGCGGGGCCGGGCAGGATGCGCGGGGCTGCCCGCGGCGCCGGCGGTGAGCGCGGGAGTTGCGCCGGGCGGGGGATAAGCGTCCTGCTGGGGAGCGGGGGTCGCCTGGCCGCGCTGGCCCCGGCGATGAGCTGCGGGCTCCCGCAGCCCTGACACAGCGTGGCCGGAGGGCTGCGGTGCTGCCCGCCCTGCCTGGGGTCGGGCTGTGCCCTCGCTGTGCCCGCAGCCCGCCGAGCATCCCCCGGCCCGGTTCCCTCGCGGCTGAGACACGGAGCGGAGCCGGGCACCTCTCCTGGAGACGGGCCCTGGAGCATATGGTCATGCTTATGTAAGGAGCAGCCTGCCCCTGGCGTGGAGAACGGGGCTCTTTCCATCTTCCCTACTTATGTCATGTCAGTCGGTTTTATGAGACCTTCTGTAGCCTTGTGAAATAAGGTTTGTGATGAGAATTTTCATTTTTCTGCTGTGCTCGGGAGTAGTTCTGTGTACCAAGTATACTTGTGGCAGATGGAGCTCTTAGAGGGATTCTTACCTTCTGGTTGTGCCGCGTTTTTGGGGGTGTGTGTGTGGGACCTGGTGCATAAATAATGTAATTGGGGGAATAAAGTGAAAAAAAGTGGAATTTTTTTTGTGTGTAATGCCGCAAGTATCAGCAAATGAAGGAGAATGTTAGAAGCTATGGGCAAAATATACCAAAGAAAAGTGAGATTTGTGTAATATGTTTGACTCATGAATATTAGCCATTTGTGATCTCATTGAGAATATTCTTCTTTTGAAATCTGTAGGTGTTGCGGTATTCATTTCTTGCGCAGTTTTTGGTACAGGAGTTTCTGTTAACTTGTGTTATAGGCTTGGATACTTTCACATATATTTCAGTTAGGGTCTGTCTGTATTTGTAACATAAAACTTGGGAGGAGAAGAAGGAAATAATTCTTAATGACTTTTTGATCATTCTTGTAGGGTTAATGAAGATAGATTGAAACATGGAAAAATACTTTGGTTAGGTGGGCGCTCTAAGCTATTGCACCCCACGGCTTCGGTTTGTCTGTAACCTTGGCTTTTTTTGGCTGGTTATCTTAGATAGGAGGGGGCTTGTGCATGAAAAACTATCTTTTTTTGTTTCTAGTTAGCTTTAATAACTGGTAATCAGCTATGGTTTTCGAGTCATAAGATCGCTAAAGTATTTAATTAACTCCTGAACTCATTAGCGTTAGGAAGTGGTTGTCTTTGCGACCACCATTACATGGAAGGTTCGTCAGAAATCCCACAGAGCAATATAAAACTGCTGCTCATCCAACACAAGGATTTGCTTTGTTTACATCAGCCTCGAGGAGCTACTGATGGTAGACCCACTTGGTTCTGACAGACATGAACTGAGCAAGTTCGTTGGAAGAAATTCTGGGGAATTCCTTCCTTTGGCAGAGGTCGGTACCTCAGTCCAGCTCGGCTGCTGGAGCCCTTGGTGCAGAGGCAGAAAGGTGCATCATGCCCCTGAGCTCTGAGCCATGGGTGTGTCCTGGAAAACTCCGTGAGCCTGCTTGGTGTTTGGTGTTGTGCTCGCACAAACCTTCTCCGAGCTGTTTGCTAAACTTGGGTCCATTTCCTTCCTTCAAACAGCGCAGATGGCTCCTCTTCCCCTCCTCTGGAACCCATGTGGTGATTTACTCCTCCAAATCCATTTTTAGCTCCAAATACACCTGGCAGTGTTTGACGTGGTTAGAGTGGACAGTTCACCATCATTTTGCTTTTTAAGTGTGTGTTCAGGTCCAGTCCTTCATTGTGATTCAGGCATCCGTACCTGTTTCCCTGTCCTTCCAGCATCTCTCATTTCAGAGAGGCCCTGCTGCTCTGTAATTAGTAGCATACTTGGGAGGAACACTCAGAAGTGGGTACTTCATCTTGAGGAGCTTTTCTGGAACAATTCTTTGGTTGCCTATCTTGAGTTGGAGCGTGTTTTAAAGGGAACTTTTCTGGGTATTTCCACTGTGCCTTTGATATTTCTGTCAGGCGAGTCTGGTGCTGCAGGAAGCTGAACTGCCTATTTCACAGACCTCAAAGCTTTATTTACATGATGCTGATAACAGATAAGGCAGCAGCAGCAATGGAAACTTTATCAGTGCTGACCTAGAGAAATCTTGAAAGTCTTATTTTCTATTTTAACTTCTTACCAGTCTGCTAGCTAGTTATTGTTATTGCAGGTTCTAAACATAGGCTGTGTCTGAAATGGCTAAAAACTGCCTGAGCAACTGTGGAGGATGAAATATATTTCATCCCATCGTGTGGATTCATCCTGGGAGCACATTTGGGTTGCAGGGTTTTTTGTGAGCTTTGCCTGTGTCTGGTGTTCCTGGGATCCAGCTCACTGCATCATCTCGGGCTCTCATTAATGCTCAGTGTGCAGCTCCTCTGGGTATTCTCTCCTCTGCAGAGGCACTTTGGGATTGCTGCCCAGATTTTCTCAGAATGTGCTGATACAAATGTGGTTAGGCAGGCTTGTAGGTGTGGGCTTGCAAACACAGGCTGTGATGGCAAAAAAAGTGCTGAATAACTGGTTAATAAACCAAACCTTGAACTGTGAGAAACCGGGGAGCCAAAAAGGACCTTGGAGCAGTTTGGTTTGTTGATTCAACCTAGATTTTCTTCTGAAGATTTTAATTAAAGATATTATTAATTATATTTTAATTTTAATGAATTAGCTTGCTGTCTTTCAGGTGCCCAGCCAAGCTGTGATCTCAAAACCACACAGCCCCTGTTAGTGTGACTGGGTTTGAGCTGCTCGTGTGCAGGCAGAGCCTGGATCCCACAGGATTGCACAGAAGGAAGGATTTTGCTGCATACCTGGTGGATTTGTTAACCTTTGTTAACACGTGTTAGTCCCTGAGTTCAGCTCCTTTGTCTTACCTGCTCATTATGAAAAATAAAAACCACAGGATGTTTTACAGGCTACCAATAAATGATATAATGCACTTGCTATATAATTGAGAGTGGGCTGAAACTGTTAATAGTGTATAAATGTACTTGAGAAATAAATCTTCAGGGAAAACTTTATCTTCACAGCTCTATGATATGTATCTTTATTTCCTGGACTGGTTTTCTTTCCCCCCATATAAAATTTGCTAGAATTAATGAAAGTTGGAAATGTAGATTATTTTTTTATTCTTTACAATTAACCTTCCATAGTTGCTTTTGTCCATTTTTAATATGCCTTTAATGTGAATGGCACATTAGTTCCCTGAAGTCCCTGTGAACAGAGAAGAGTTTGACCTAATTTATTTTGCAGTAACATTTGCTTTTGCAAAACACGTGCTGTATTTGTTTGCAATGGTTAACCTTAGCTGTGCTACAGTTCACAAATGAATGATCTTGGATGAGTAGGAATGTAGGAATTACTGTGTTTTCTAGTAGAAATACCAGTTCTTCAAGCACACCATTGCAGCAGCTGTATAGCAATCCTTATTGTTAGACCAGATGGGAAAAAACAGGGAAAAAATGAGAGGAAAAAGAAAAGAAAAAAAAAAGTTGTTTGTTCTTGTTAACTGCTTACACAGCACGATCGAGCTGTGTTTGCTGGCTGACTCTCTAAACCTTTAAATGGAAGGCTGGATGCTCTCCTCTCTGGTTATTATTTGAAATTCCTGCACTGCTCCATGATCAGGGTGAGCGTTACTGGGAGCAGCGCCTGGGTGCCAGTGCACGTCTGCAGTGTTCAGGGCTTTGTTCTGCCCCCGGTATCTCGCTGGATCTGTCCTTCTCAGCAGAAATCTTTGATTGCTGTCTTGTTAGCCACTTTGAATTGTATGGGAGCAAGGCAGTCTTCCTTCCTTGGCACTGTCTGCGAGGGAGAGAGCCCTTCTGATGGATTGGTGACTCACGTACTCTGAGTTCTAGGTTTGTTTTTGTTTTGTTTTTTCTATAGAATCACACAGGGAGATTCTTTTCTAAGTGCATATTTGATAAACCTTTTCATCCTGTTTGCTTCCCTTTGTTCTCTCCCTCCCAAACGGAATGACAGAAGGATCTGAGTCTTTGAAGAATGGGATTCTTCTGTAATTCAAATTCTTTTTGCTCCTCAGAGCAGGACAGGTGTACAGAAGGGAATGAGTGGGTAGCACCCAGCTGATGGGTCTAATTTTAGTTGTTGGACTGTGACACTGAACTTTTCCACAGCTGCAGATTGGAGTTATATGTTTTGTATTTTGTTTGGGTTTGTTTTTTAAATATTTTTTCCTTTTCAAAGTCTGTCTAGCCAAGTTTACCTCAAAGGAAAACAAAAGGTTTTCCTGGTGATATTTTTAGTTTCAAAGTCTGTTACTGAAAAATAATCTAACCTGGAATCCTCTTGTTAATGGATGTATCCAGAGTAACTAGAGTTTCATAGATGTGAGAAACAGAAGTTGAAATTCTCTTTTGGATTTTAGTCAGTCTTGCCAAGTATTTCAGGTTGTGATACTGTAACAGAATGAGCATCTTGTTCACAGATGTGAGGCTGAATGTTGCAGGATCAAGTCTGGTTTTGGCGTTCTGATTTGACTGGAATTACTTTCTGTGGTGATTTTTGGTGGCAGTAGTCTTGGAATAACTTACATTTACAGGTATTCCAGTTTATTTCTGTAACTATTAAGTCATTTTATGATTCATGCTTTCCTGAATGTACAAACTTTTCTCTGGTAATGTAATTTTGTACCTGTTTGGATAAATGGGTGTGGATTTTTGCTGCCCCTTGTGCTGCTTTACCAGGGCATATTTTCTGCCTGAGATGTGATGGATTTATATTTATGTTGGTGCAGAAGCAACAGTTACACTGGTTTAAGTGGCAGAATTCACAGCTTCAGCTGAAATGGCAAAATTTTGTTGTGATAAAACTACAGAAAAAAAATTCTGTGAAAGGGAAAATGTGTGTTATCTTTGAGAGGGTACGTGCCGTGTGATCACACTCAAGATGGTCTGTTCTGCTGATGGAATGAGCTGGGACAAACTTGAAGGAGTTTTTTCTCTTTTTTTCTAATTGATTTTTGCCAACTCTACTGTTTTCTTTAAGGCTAACCAGGAATCTGCTATTGAAAAAATGGGTGTGCCAGGGCAGGGAGGGATTTTTGAAATATAATTGTTATTAAACTAAAATGAACAATCCATGTTCCATGAACAGTTATAATGGGAATTTTTAAAAACATTGTTTTGGCCAAATAGCACAGCTTAAGATCTGAAATCTGAAGTTCTTGGTCTTGGCTTTTGGTGGAACTGAGTTAATTTTAGTAGCTGGTGCAGTGCTGTTTTGGATTTAGTACAAGAATAATGTTGATGGCACACCAATGGTTTAGCTGGTGCCAAGCAGTGCTTGCTCTAAATCAAGAACTTTTCAGTTTCCTGTGCTCTGCCAGTGAGCAGGTGCACAAGGAGCTGGGGGAACTGGGCACAGGGATATTCCAGAGCACAGCACTCATGGCCAGAGCATAAACAGGGGGAATTGGCTGGGAGACACCGACTGCTGCTCAGGGACTGGATGGGCATTGGCCAGTGGGTGTGAGCAGCTGCACTGTGCCACTGCTTTCTCTTGGGTTTTAGTCCTCTCTTTTTCCATTCTTTTTTTGGTTATTATCTGCCATTCACCACAGTTACTGTCATTATTATTCTATCATTATTTTATTTATTAAAGTGTTCTTGTTTCAAGCAAAGGTTTTTGCCTTTTTTTTTTCACTTCTCTCCATCCCACTGGGAGGGGTGATGGTGAGCTAGTGGCTGTGTGATATTAACTCCAGCAGAGGTTAAACCATGACAGTCTCCCTGAGATTGTTCCTTTTCTTACTCTAATTTGGAACAGGGAGATGTTTGAAATAATGGGAAAAAATTTTGAAACACAAACAAGTGGCTCCCCAGTCCATGTTTTGGCTTTGTACAACAAGTGACCTATTTTTTTTTTTCCTAACGTCTGAGCATCCAGCAACTCCTGTCATCATAATTTATCTAAAGGTTTTAGAGGTTTAATGTTGTGGTTGTTTTTTTGTTTGTTTTTACACCAATCAAAGTAATGTATTGTGAGAGCTCTTTCCAATATAATGAGCTTAGAGCAATGGACTTTGCTTGTCTCTATTCGTTCTGTTAGAACTTGGCAGCCATTACAACTGCGGCTTTATTTAACACATCCGCATTTCTAGTGGAGTTAATTTTAAAGGGTTTCTTATTAGTATTGGGGTTTTTTGTTACTCAGGGACAGAAGATGCTGTGGAGCTGCAGTGGCTGTGCCTCAGCACTTCCGTTGCGACATGATGTGGTTTCAAAGTTTGTGTTGCTTTTGTTTTAGCAGCATTTGAAATTTAATGATTCTTTTTGATAATCTACATGCTGCAGTTTTTAGTTTGCTATGATTCAAGTATGTGTGCATGAGTTTGGGAGGCAGAATTTTTCAGCTTACTTTGGATGTGCTGACCTTCAAGTTAACTTTCAGTATTAAGTCATCCATGTAATTCTCTTTTGGAGGAATTAAGGAAAGTGAAAGTTACCTTCTTGTCATGCATGTTTTGGTTGTTGTTGATGACTGAAAAAGGTTTGACAGTTTTGAGAATGTAATTTGATATCAGGCACTTGTTGTCACTTTACGTGGGTATTTTTGTGACAGAATGAAAACCTGTCAGTCCCTGCTCATCCCTATCCCTACATCCTGATCTACTTGGAAAAGGAACCCAGTAAAAAACCAGGAGGCAGCCTAATTTCAGAGTTTTGATTAAATTTATGGATTTAGCAAACCCATAGATTTTTGAAAATTCTGGGACATTTAAAATAATTTGGTATGAGTTATTTAAGCTTGTAATTTTTGTATCTCTTTGTATACAACCTGTGTAACTCCCAGCTTCTATTGTACAATACCATCCCTTTAAACTCAGTCTTTTATTCACACAAAATATTGAATGCTCTGATTCTGTAGCAGCTGCTTGGGTGGTACTTTTGGTTGTTCATTCTAAATATTTGTAATCTTCTGGCTGACCTTTTAATTTGCCTTGGGCAGCTCTGTGAAATGCTGCTGATGTGTGGGGTGTCCGATGTGGTTGGAAGGCACTTCCTGTGCGAGGGGAAGGATGTGCCCCCATTGGGGTTTGTGGAGCTGTTGCAAGAGCTCTGTAAAAAGTGCCAGCATTTACATAATTTGAAAAATCAGACTGTGGGCTAGACAATGGCGAGCAACAGCCCTGCAACCTGTGGTTTGTTGAGCCACATCTCAGTTTTGATCTGTCCTGACTTCTTGAGCTGAATTAATTTTATGTCATCGTGGCTTTGAGAAGTGTGAGCGTGGCTGAAGGTGTGACATGCAGTTTGCAGTGTCATGTAGGCCATGGCAACACAAATAAAAACTCACATGAGGCTTGTAAGTGAGAGGTCTTGGGTTTTTTTTTTTTAATTTTATTTGGGTTGGTTTTTTTCATGCAGTTTGCAGTGTCATGTAGGCCATGGCAACACAAATAAAAACTCACACGAGGCTTGTGTGTAAGTGAGAGGTCTTGGGTTTTTGTTTTTTTGGTTATTTGGGTTGTGTTTTTTTGTTAATGTATATTTGCATGGTTTCACTTCATGCTGGACTTCCGTGCTGGCTTGAAGTATAGAACTTGCACAGCTGTGAAAGCTTTTATAACTTACACAAGGACAATATGAATAAAGTCCTGTAAAACTTAATTTAAAAGTGTAGTTCAAGTGCAGGTTTTTCCATGTCTTTGCTCTAGCTGCAGTTCTTTCCAATTGTCCCCCTAATAATTGGGATTGGGAGCCTTTTCTTAAGTCTGACCTCATCGGGGGGCTGATTGTGCTGCTGGTGATTTTACTTTGAGTGGCTTCTTGTGGATAAAAACTTGCTGGATCATCCCCATCTTCAACTGCACTTCTCTAATGCAGCCTGCAGTGAATCATGTTCAAGGGATGGGCAGGTGCTGAATGGTAAAACCAGCACATTTCATTGAGAAACAACTGTCAGTCCTAGCTGACAGGATGGCAAACTGATCCTTTTGCTCTTTAAAATTATTTTGTTGGTGACTTTTGAAATGCTGTTGCAAATCAGCCGTTCTTAAAAAAAAAAAGTGCCCTTTTTTGTTGTGCATCATCCATTTTACCTCATGGCAAACTCCAAATTTAAATTACCTTCTAGTATTCAGGAGTAAGGATATGGTCATTTGTTTGTATGATTCTTTGTGAGTTACATAGAAATGAATCAAATTTGTTGCATTATTGGTCCCAATCTTCAAAACAAACAGCCCTCAAATTATATAAATAGATACATTTGTAGAAGTTAATGAAGGCTGTAAATGATTTTTTAAAGCTTTTAGGTATTTGAAAATTACTTATTGCAATTTGCATTGAGGAAGTGAATCCAAAATATTTAAAGACCTGCCTTAATTGGTGTTTATTTAATTTGAGAGACATAGAAATAGTGCTAAGCTAGATGGAGGTAGTGTCTGAATGTTGCTGGTGTTTGGTTTCTAAAGCATACAGAGTATTGCATTCTAATGCTGTTCATGTAAATGTTTATGTAGTACCCACCACACTGGGGTCTTTCGCTGAGATCTCAGATGCTAAATGAGTGTAAATAAGAACAGTGCCCACCCTTGGACCATTTTCATGTCGTTAACCTGCCCTCCCCCCATTTTACAGTATCACCATGGAAAAAACTGCTAGCAAATTGACCTTTATATAGCCAAAAGAGAAGCTGTCCTGTCTGGATTTGAGTTTAACTCAGTCGATTCATTCAGCCGTTTGTGGCCACACAGGAAGCCCCATTCACAGGATCACAAAGCCTAATGGCTGTTTGTACAGTGGGATTGATCTGATTACTCTTCTCTCTCTTGTGCTATTTACAGTCTGCTGCCAATTCACAGAAAGGGAAGAGAATGGCTGCAAAGGAGAAGTTGGAGGCAGTATTAAACGTGGCCCTAAGGGTCCCCAGCATCATGCTGTTGGATGTCTTGTACAGATGGGATGTCAGCTCATTCTTCCAGCAGATCCAAAGAAGTAGCCTGCACAACAACCCTCTCTTCCAGTACAAGTACTTGGCCCTTAATATGCATTATGTGGGTAAGTATAGATCTATTCAAGAGGAAATACTACTCTGCTAAATACCTTTTGGCTTGCTACAAGAATTTTAAGAATTTAGTAATAGCATGTTAATATACTGATTACAAAGAATAACATGACAATGCATTCATTACAGTCTGCCTAGGGGACAGTTTATGTTAGCAACAAAGAAATCATGCCCAGGGTTTTTACTGATTGTTGTTATTTAGCCTTTACAAGTAAACCTGGTGTTTGGAAACACAACTGATGTCCTGAAAGAAGAGCACAGGGGACTCTGGCCAGTGTGTGACTGATGAGGAGGCTGCTGTGAAATGCTGTGCAGACAAGAAGTATAGAAACTTAACATTAAACAAGAGGCTAGAGAAGAAACAGCCTGGTTTGGACTGACCACAGCATTAGAAATTTAGTTTTCTTTGCTGCACCATTTTGGCTCTTCAGTTTACACCATTATGAACCATCCCTGTGCTGTGAGTGGATTCAAGCAGGTAACCAGTCCCTGTGTTGTAGATAAATGGACAAAATTACTAACTCAGGCAGCTGAGGTGTGAGCCTTGGCCTGCAAGTCTAGCTCTGGAATGCCAGATGTCTGTTTTTAGGAGATGAAAGGATTGGTGTTCTGGGACCTGCTCTCCAGGTGAGAGTGTGATTCATCTGCACATGGGGTAAATTAGGGATTGGATTTGGGCAGTTGAGGTTGATCTCTGGATCTCTGGCAAGCATCTGCCTGAGCACTGCTTGGCTTGGAGAGAAAGGGCTAGCTTTTAATTTAACCACTCTGGAGTGTTTCTTCCTTGTAGATGGTTTTGGAAGATAAAGATGCACTGCAGTCAGCTAAAGGAAGCACACTTTACTTAAGCAGTTAGGAAACTGGGCTTTTGAAGGAGCATGTCCTGACTTTAATCCTGACTGCAAAAGTGTTGGCATGAGGCTTCCCTTTTTTTGTAATGTCTGTTGTCTGGAAGTCATTTACTGCACTAAAAATGTGTGCAGCTTTCTTTGTTATGGCTCCACTATGCTCTGCTGGGATGGCAGTGTACTTGCAGCCCAAAACAGGGGTGTCACAGGTCCCTTTTCCTCTGTCTGTGGGAGAGAATATGTTTGGGGCTGGTGAATGTGACACAGGACAGTGGTGGCCTGTACCTGCAGCTGGCTTTCTCCTGCATTTGTGTGCACACACAAAGCTTTTAGGGATCACTTTATCAGATCAGGTTCTAAGGCAGAATTGAAAGTTGTGCAGTAGGTTTACGAGACGGCAGTGGGTAATTTCCAGCTATGACAAAGCCCCTCTTAATAGGCATTTAATAATCTTTTCCTTGTTAAAGTATGTTGAGATACACCAATAAAAAACACTACAGAGGGGGTGGGTATTGTTACCAAAGAATCTCCCATCTGGTTGCTATTTTTGTGCTAAACCAGTGAAATCTGACTTTTTGCTCCTTGTACAAGGGGTACTTTTGTCCTGGTGAACAATCACTCAGCAGTTCTTTTACTTCTTGCTTTTATACCATTGAATCTATTTCTCCAACTGGTGGTTGCTCAGCAAGAAGAGCTTCTAAATTGTCAAACAAGGTACTTGTTTTAAAAGATTTTTGGACAATTTTTAGTGACAAAACTTTTCACATGAAGTTGCTGTGTTTCATTTCCTTGGTTGCTGGGGATTTAAGCTGTGTCAGGGTGAAGCTGGGCTAAATCAATTTACATGCCTCCATGACATTTTATATAGATTTAGTTGCATTGCTTTAGAGTATAACATTAATTAAGATGATGTATCAAAATATATAAATTGGATTTGTAGGGAAAACAAAGTACTTTTCCACCAGTTTGGAGAATTGAGCTTCTTTGAAGATACATTTGAGGAAATTAACTGCCAGCATATAATTTAAACAACAATTCACTGTTGATGTGTTTCAACATACTAATCTACTTTATTTAGGGAAAAAAAAATCCTCTGTTCATATTTGCAGTTAGGAAACACTATCAGCAAACGCAGTGGCAGCTTTGCAATATCAAACAATCACTGAATTTCTTCTACAAGCCAGTATCTTGTAGTGCTATATATAGTGCTGTATAAGTGCTTCCAGCAGCTGAGGAAATTGGGTGCATCTATCTCGGGCAGATGCTCAAGGAACAATTTGATTAGAGAGCCCTAAAAATTAATAAACTCTACCAATCTTTATATAGTGAACCTTTTCCTGGAACTAAGGAGACAGAATTGGAAATTTGTTCAGAACTGGGGGTTACCAGGAGTGTATTTTCTGTTTAAATGTAATGAGTGAAATTAGTGTCTTCCTGTGTGATTCCCATTCCAGTTAGCAGTACTGTGAGTATAATAAAAGCTTATAAAATGCACTTTATTCTTTGAAAAAAACTTTTCCTTTTCATATCTTTCCATGAAACAGCCCTTATCTGCTTGAGCAATGGAAAATACTCAGTCCTGATAACCACTCAACCACAAGTTCACCTGCATGAAATTTAACTAAATATGCACAGAGCAGTGCAAACAGCAGAGATAAATTTCTGGTTAGAATTGGTGCAACCTCTGTGTCGGGTAGATTAGCACTCACTGCCAGACTGCTCCATTTTCTTCTGCACTGTAGAGTAGCTGTGAGAAAACAGACACTTCTTTTTGTGTCCTTTTGGTGGAGAAGGTGGAAAAAAGTTGAAACCACGTAATTTCCTCCTGTGAAGCAGGGCAAAGCGATGCTCTTTGTGCCAAGTGGTAAATACTCTGAGCTAGATGGAAAGAGTTATGAGCTTAACCTATAATCAGAGCCAGGCTTGGAATTTAAGTCACTGTCATGGGTGAGGCACAGAATTGCACAAAATACAGGGTTTTCTTACTCAAGAGTAAAAAGAGAGCAGTTTTCTTTCTTAAACTGTATTCTTTGTCATTACAAAAAATAAAAATAAATTCTCAGAAAAAACAAATCAAATATTTGGAATAGGTGGAAGGTGTGTCATCTTTCACAACCTGTTTGTAATGACAGTTTCTTGAACTGCATGGTTAATACTTTAATCTCTTGGTCACATTACTTGCTAGGTGTGAGCTGCTTGTTATGAATGCTGCTTTTATGAGGGGGGCTTGAGGGAGGACAGACCTGCTGGACTTCCTGCCCTTGTGTGCTGATTGCACCCTTTGGTCTGCCTGCTTTTGTTTCAGCTCTCGTGCTTTACATAGAAGATATTTTATTTAGATTTCTTTTTTTATGTTGCCTTTTAAGGGGAAAGGTGCTCTACTCTGGTACAAACCCTGTAAGAAGTGCCAGGTGAAGCTTCAGTGTGAGAAAAAATGAATTGGTTCATTACAGAAACAAATTTCCTAAAATTGCAAGAAAGGATGCATGACTTAAATGTGTAAATACAGTTAATTCATGCAAAGATGAGGTCCTGCTTAGAACCAGCATCTCTGACTTTGCTGCCTCTGTCTTTGCTGTCTTCTGTCTTTCTCCTGCCAGCAGCATTTAGATAAATGGCTTGTAGAACTATTTTCTGAGTGTTACTATTTAATTTTAAACTGTAGCTATTTTTAATCAAGTGCAATTTGATGACATGGACTTGGTCTTTATTTCTTAAAATAATCACTTGTTACGTCTTCTCATTCTCTTCTTGGATAAGATGCAGTGTGTGCTGCAGTTGGTAGGACACAGGAGGAGGTAGAGAGTGTGCCATGCTCAAAATCCAGCACAGCCTTTTTTATTTCCTGACTCAGGACTGAAGGTTCCTCTACTGCTCCCTAAATGTTGTAGGTTTTTCCTAAGCAGCTTTCTCAGCATATGGATAATTTCAGGTACCTTTTCTGTATAAAGCTGATGTCTCTTTTTTGGAAACCATATCACTATTTTTTTTCCTTAAAGGAGCTACTAGCAGCCTTTTTGAAAGAATTTTGAAAGGAGGTACTTAAAAATTTTGATTCTGAATACCAATCTCATGACAGCATTTCAGCTTATCTTATTTATAAAGATTTATAAAGAGCCTCTGAATCATATGGCAGAACTAGAATCAAAGTCCATTTTATTTGTTCAGACAATACTGCAAATCTCTGTAAAGCACTCAATTTCTTGGATTATTTATACTTAAAAGTACCCAATCTGTTGTGCATTTAAAAATTGAAGAAACAGCTGTTGATGGCAGTTCCCCAGTAATGAATAAATTGTTTTGTTGGCATTATTTTCACCAAGATGTGCAGATGTTGATAACAGGATTTCTGATCTCTGTTTTTAGTTGTTCTGAGCCATGATTGAGTAAATGCCAATTTCCTTATATGCAAGTATGTTTAGGTGTGTGCTTTCTAAGTTTTGAAATAATTTTCTGGCATTTTCTGGAGGACAGGTATGTAAAAGTATATCTTTTAAAAAATCATCCTCTCTTGAGATGGATGATTTAGACATTGACAATTTATTAAATCTGTGTAAATTCCAATGTAACCAGTCTGGTGATCCTGAGAATGAGACACACTGAAAATAAAGTTGCCAGTTGTTTCTGTAGTACTTCTGCCATTTCAAATGCAGGCTTTCAGAAGTATGTCCTGTTCTGCTGGCACTTGCATGTAGTGGCCAGATATTGTCTGAACAAACTGAAATGAGGACAGTGAAGGATTAGGCTGAAGTGCAGTGACTAACTCAGAGTGCACTGATCCCTCTTTGAGGCAGGAGATTCGTGTTGGGATGGAGTCTGTGGCTCATGACTTGCTGCTTCCCAGCAAGTTGCTTTGCAAATCATGGGCCCTTTACCCTCGCAGGATGTGGGAAAATGGAAAAGTAGGGCCCCCTGAATTAATTTCCTAGTAGAATCCAAGCAATTGTGCTCCTGCTTTCTGGCACTCCGAGAGTTGGTGTGGCCTTATTAAGAAATGTTATGAACTCTTTGATGTGCAAAGTTCTCACTTTTAGACTAAATGTGCAGGAAACTGTGAGTGATAATATGAAATGGACACAAGGGATCTGTAATCATGCAAATGAGCACTAAAGTGCTTCATAAAGAGGATGAGTTGTGACTTTGATCATGTTCCAGAAGCCTCCATTGTGTGCAGTCAATAAACCTCAGACACCTGAGTCGGCAGAGGTAATTCTGGTGAGGGAAGCTGGGAACACCTTGGTGGTGCATAAATGGAGAGAGATTGCTGAAAGGCAGTCTGTGAACTGCTGCTCACTGAACAGTGAGCGCTGCACAGCCAGAGGTTTCATTGAGCTGAATCAACAGGTTGTAAATGAGGTCATGAACTGGTTAATACACCAATGTTCTTGTCTGGCAGTGTTTAAGTCTGCTTTTCTGCTTAGGATGATTTTCACAGTTTATTTTCTCCAGTGGAGCCTAAATCTGTACCATCTTGCATGAGAGGCAGTAGAAGTTCTCTGCTTCCTTGTGCTCCTGAATAGGAGCTGAGTGGGGAATTTGTGTTTTTAAAGTTGGCAGAATGTGTCTTCTGTAGTGCTCCTAAGAGCTGGAGGCATAAAGGTGCAAGTCTCTTGGTGTTGTGGCACTAGGGCACTCTGTATTCAGGAAAGATTATTCTGTCTTTCCTTTATCTTTTTTGTTTATTGTTTTTAACGTTTGTTAGAACCATTCCTTTACTGGGGCAGGAATTGGGCTTCCCTGAGCCTGCTGCTTGCTTTGTACAGAAATGTACATGGTGAGTCAAAAGGGACAATGCACCAAGTCCCAAGAGCAAAAATAGCACAGCCCAAATCAAAGGAGGGGAGTGCTCACTGCTCACACAGAGCTCAAAAGCTCCATTGGGATGGAGTGAGTGTTAGTTATTGTTAACCCCTGCTCAGAGGTTACCCAGTTAGATGTAAGTTTCTCAAACTGTAAGTCCTTGTGGACTCTCCAAAGAGAGAGAGGGAGAGATGCTGATGTAAGTTTCTCAAACTGTAAGTCCTTGTGTGTGGGGACTCTCTCCAAAGGGATATGTATTCTCAGCATCGTGTTTTCTTCTGGCAGAGGAGGTGCAAATGAAAACAGAATGTAATGATTTAGATGAGCAAGCTACTGTGAGGAATTTTATTTCCTGGTCCTTTTTTTTTTAAGTGGAGTCTTATTTGTGTCGTACACTAATTACTTCATTTGTCTGTATGAGAACAAAGGGAATAGAATATTATTGAAAGTATGTCTGAATTTGATCTTGTCTTCCTTTTCTTCTGCAGTTGGATGGGTTGGTAAAGAATTATTTGGCTTGCTTTTTTTTTGGTGGAAGCTTTGTTGATAAAAATGAGGTTGGTACCACTTTGGGAATAGGGCCTCTGCAGCAAAAATGCAAATATTGCAGTATGAAGTGTGCTGAAATCTCCCTCTTACCAAGTCATGAGAGGAAATTGTAAATAAGATTGAATGGCAACTACTTTAAATGTCTGTTGCTCTCCCCCTCTTCAAAGTCTAACAATTAAACCAAATGGCTGCTTCAAAGTGAACATTTACATTCCAGCCCAAACTCCTGAGCAGTGGAGTTCATTGCTGAAGCCTCTGCAGTAACCTTGGCTGTCTCGTGCTGCTTCCCTGCACAGATCTGAGCATCTGTGCACTGTGGAAGCCTGCTGCTTAGAAGGCACTGTGACAGCACTTGCTTCATCTTTTAATTTAGCCTTTTATTTTTTTTTCCACTCCTTCACTGTATCGTGAAGGATCCTAAGTATTTTGATTAAATTCGTGCTCATGTAGAGAAGAATGAACTTCAGTGATATCTAAAGTCCTTGCATGTATCACGTCTTTGTTACTGCCCTCTAAAACGTGTTACTTTTACAGAAACCATCCTGCCCTTGCTCAGGTACATCATCACACGGCCAAGGAGCAGACTTTCTTGTGATAGAATAAGGCAAAGATGACAGAAATTAAATACAGATACAGCAAACAGGTATTCTAAAACTATTTATAGAGTAATAAAGGAATAAAAGACTGCATAATAAACTCTGTTTAGTTCTCCACCTGAAGGTGAGTCACAGGCTACAGTGAGAAGGAAAGGTTTAGGGAGATTTGACTCGTGCTGGAATGATAGATGCTTGTGGGTTGTTCCTCAGGGAGAATTGTCCCTCACAAAGGAGCCCAGGGGTGAGTGTAGCAGAGATGAGATGTAGGAATGTCTGCAGATGGTTTGAGAGCTCTGGAGCTGGCTCGTGAGGCTGTGGTGTGGTGCAAGGTAGTGAAATGTCTTCATGGAGACTGCTGAGGAGTTCCTGCTCTTGTCATTTGTGTGTGTGGTAGAAGGAAGGTGGCAAACAGGAATTCCAGCAAACAAGTGTTCAAACTGATGGTGTGGAACATTTGATGTGCTGTAAGTAGAAGCAAGTTATTCTGTATAAAACAGTCGCTAGAAGGAGACTGATGGAGTGCTGTGTTTCAGGCCCCTTTAAAAAAGCTCAAAATAAAAATTATACTGTTCTCCAGGCTGAACAGCCCCAGCTCTCCCAGCCTGTCCTCAAAGTGATATTGTAAAGAATTAGTGACTTGTATGACACTTGATTTTTAAGAAAAGATACTACCAATTATTTCAGCTTTTTAAAAAGCACATCCTGAGACAAATGTGCAACTTGTCACATCCACTACATGAAGATGATTGAAAAATTATCTTTAATGTTAAATACATATATGATACACTGGTATTTTTAAAAGGTAAGTAAATAGGCTTTGTCTGTCATTGATCCTGTAATCTGTTTTACCTAAATTGATCTCTCTCTGCTTTCCATCCTGTGGGTCTGTTGTCTTTTCTAGGAACATCTTGCAAGATTTTGAAGACCAAACTGTTGGTAGAATTTTACAGAGGTGGCTTATTGAATGTGGCAGATACTAAGCAGCTTTGAAATACTTCTTCATAAATACTGACTCTGAAATATCTTTTTCAAATACTGGAACATGCTGTGTTCTCCAGCTGTTTTATAATACCTGGTTGTGCCACTGCTTATAAGTGCTTAATCTACAGTTGCATTATTAAATATATTTCAAAAGCTCAAAATATAAATTAGCTAAAAAGACTGTGCCTGATGTTGCTGAATAAATGTATGAAACTTTAAATGTGACATGACTGGTGTGGCTGTGAGGGTCAGGATATGTTCTTCTCTAGCATTTTTTTCTTAGCTTCAGGGGAGCAGTTGGCTGTTGCTGGGTTGTTTTCCTAAATGGATCTCAGTGCCAGGCACTTGAACTGACCTTCAGAAAGAGTATGAGTGCACTGCAGTGATGGAGAGAGAGCTTGGAAATAAATATTTGTAAGGGCACCATGAGCTGGGTTTTTGACCTGCAGCCTGTCTGGAAAGGAGGAGTTTGGACATGCAGCACCCACTTATGGAGTGGACTTCAAAGCACTGCTTTGTGTGGGTCTCTGAGAGAGATCCTTATGAAAATAAGGATCAGGGTTCTGCTTGTTGGAGAGGCTGCTGAGCAGCCAGGCTGTGGTCTTGGAGTAAAGCTGGGTCTGCATTGGGTCATTTTCAACAGCCTCACTAAATGCTAATGAGAAGTGCAGGAACTGCTGGGATGAAAAGCTACAAATCCTAGGCTGTGGCAGGTCTTGTCCTTGATTTATGCAACCCTGATAGCTGGAGTGGGCTTTAGTATGACTAATATGGAGTAAAGCCTCTGTGTCCTCATCTTAAATTGTGAACATGCTAAGTGTTATTTTAATTTGGTGTTAGCATTTTTTTAAATAGCAGCTTCTGCTTTTTGTTGCAGGTTACATCTTAAGTGTTGTGCTCCTTACTTTACCAAGGCAACACCTGGTTCAGCTTTACCTGTACTTTTTGACTGCACTGCTGCTTTATGCTGGGCACCAAATTTCCAGGTAAGGATAAATGGATGACTATTTTTAGCTGGGTTTGGACATTACAAAAATAACAGTTATTTTGTTATTGTTTTCTATAAATGGTTTTGTGGAGGCCTTTTTTCTATGTCAAACACCTAAATATATCTTGCTGTTCTTTGTCTTTGGGAAAGTTTGCAGAATTAAATATGCAGCCAAGTAGTTCTTTGAAGTAATTGAAAAACACCAGGAATTTTGAGCTACTTGTCTGGGGTGTGTAGTGCCCACCAGTTTAAGGAGAGAAAGCACTTAGCACAAGAGTAAACATGGCCTCTGATGCAGTAGTCTAAGTTACTCAGTGGCTCAGCTAAAATGCTTTCAGCACTGAGGTGTTTTACACAGCAGACAGGATGTTACTTTTAGTTTCCTGGCACCTCAGGAGAGAGACCAAATAGAGATCTGGAATCCAGTAAAAGCAAAGTAGTAGTGGAATTTATTCTTAAAATGTATTACACAAATTCGAATTTACAGTGGATGCAGGTGTTTTGGATCTGAAACACAGAGCAGGAGTCTGGAGAACTCTGAGTCAAACAAGACAGAATCAACCATCTTTGTTTGGCCTCAGCTAAATGTGTTGAAAGCCAGTGTAAACTTTCATACTGACACAATGTTTAATTGGAACCAAAGACACTGCCATCACATTAAAGGATTTGCATGGGAAGTTTTGAAAATATGGATTTGAGCCTGACTTGTTTTGGTGCCTGCTGATGGGAAACATTTAAAAATGTGCTTTCGATTGATTTAATGGAGGTGATAGTTTTGTTGTTTCCACATCAAAATTGTTCAAGAGCATTTGCTGGAATGTTTTTCCTGATATGTTGCAGTTCAGGGGAGTGTTAATGAAGGTTTTGTGATGATTTGACATGTCGCTGTTGTGGCTGTCAGGGTTGCAGTTAGTGATTTCCTGAAAAGGATGAGTGTACAAGAGAGGAGTTATAGCCTCTTATTGCCTCAGTAGGAAGGAAAAAATGGTTTATTTGTCATCCTCAGGGGAGTCCTGAGTTGTTACAGATGGAGTTTGTGGGTGTTTCTTCTAGGGTTAAAGGCTTATTTATTAGAAAAAGCAACCTAAACATCATTTAAGTGTTGAAGTAATAAATCTAGTAACAAAAGCCCATCAGACACGGGACTTTGGTGCAGAACATTTACAGCTGGAGGTGTTTATGCCATTCCAGGTCTTTAAATTTTTGTAGAAGAAAGGGAGATGTTATGTGTTTGGTTGATACATTAAGGGATAGCACTGTGTTTGCTTCTAATACCTTGTTTGTATTTCTGTGTGACAGAAATTCTGACTTCTGTTCCTCTGTGAGGTTTGAAACTTAATAGGCTTTATTGTAATGTATTTAGTAAATACTGCTTCAACTGTTCTGTGTGTTCCTACTAAGCTTTCTCTATTTGGTGCTCCTGGAGCGAGGTAATAAAGACTTTTAATTAAATCTTGCATCAACTAGCACAAAAAAATATATTTAATTAAAAGATGTCATGGATTCAAATAGTCCAGCAGTATTCCCAAGGTATTTGCAAGGCAAATGTAGCTGCTGACATTTCTATAGTGAGCTCACCCATTCCCTAGGCTGGGTTGCTTTGGAAGGAAGCACAGTGCAAGGGGCTCTCAGCTGAAGCCTTTGTACAGTCAGGGAAAGTGACACTTGAATTAGTCCAACAAAAGAATTGTTGAATCCTATTAGTTTTCATACTGGAAATAGTAAAATGTGACAGACATATCTGTTGGCAGAGCCATTCCTCTTATTGCCAAAGCTATCCAGTTCCAACTTATGTTTCTATTTAGCAGCCTGATCATTACAAGACATACAGAAGTCACACATGCAAACTGTTTATCAATGTTTTTTGTTAGCGATTCTGCTCAGAGCTGAAAACTTCCAGGGACTTGCTTGCATGCACGACCAGTTGGGATGCTATTTAAGACCAGTGAAGAGGTCTTATATTGAGGCCAGTTTGGTTAGTGCAAATTATAGAACAAGACCAGAATCATCTGGCACTTGTGACTCTGCAGTGTCCTGGAAATTCTGAGCTGTTGAAAGACTTCAGCTTTCAGTGCTTTTTTTCCATCCCAGAAATAGCTTGCACTTCATCTGCAAGTCTGGGAATAAGATCATCTGAATTTTATAGTTAAGCTCTGACTTCAGACTTCCAGGTTTATGTGACCTTGACAAGTTACTTAATTTTTAAAATGTTTTGTTTCCTTACCTGCTGAGCTGAGAATTACCTTAATGTGCAAAGATGGTTTAGGTAGTATTTGTGAATACTTGGAGCACCCCAGAAGATGCTACATTTGTATGTAGCATGCTAACCTGGCAATTTGGGTGGAAATAACATACCATCTGTTTATGGAAAGAAGAGAAGTCAGCTTTAAGAACCCAAAATCCAATTTAATGAAATCTCTTTGCCTTAGGTTTCCTGCAGCAGTCTAGTCTCCAATTTCAGGAGAAATCAGTTTAATAATGGAGTGGCACAGTAATAGGAACAGCTTGAGCTGGGTGCCTCCAGCCAGGGACCCAGAGCACACAAATCCTTGGGCCTTTGTACCTTTCCAGTCAATGCACCCATCCTGCATCCACTCTTGGTGTGCTTTGCACACAGCCCTGGGTCCAGTGGTGGGTTTTGGTCTGGGATCTTCTTGCCCCCTGTTGGATTCTTTCTCTGTCTCCAGGTGGGTGTTGGTTGCTTTTATCTGGCTGGGTTGCAGCATCTGCTGAGTTGTAGCCTTCTTATCTTCCAGTTCACACTGGAGGTCTCAGGGCCTCCCTTCATGTAACTGAGCAGGAGTTCAAGATAAGTTTGACTTTTCTAGGTGGGAGCTTGGAGCTGGTGAGAGTTTGGAGCTCGTGGCCTCAAACTCCAGAAGCTTTAGCTGATTTTGGTAAGCAAAGCCACTCAGACAACACAGAATACAGTTAAAAGAACACAGCTAACTAAACTTGATTTACAGCAGTCCTGCTTTTTTTTATTAACCATTCCTGCTCATGTGTGAAAAGGAACTCAGTCTTTAAATACAACCCTTAGTCTCACATACACTGTGATTACAAGCAACAGGCACAATATAAACAGTGTGAACATGGTCACCACTGGATGGAGCATCTGAATATAGATTACATTGCTGTTGGTGACCACCCAAAGAGAGTTTTCCACCATCAGTGTTGTGCCTCCTTCTTTGCTCTTTGCAAGACATTATGCATCTCTTCTGCACTGAATGGTGACTGGAATTTTTTGTCCATTGTTTTGGACATGTTCCAGCAGTAGATATAGGTCATCAGGTTTTAGTGGCTTCCTCACCAGTGCAGGATTCATTCTGATGGGGATAGGTAGTAAATTTTAGCTTAAGTATAATTGGACTGTAACCATTGATTGGATATAATAGGAGCTGAATAATTAAAATTGCATCCCACAGTGTTTCTACAGTTAGAAGTAACCGAGTGATTATTTGTCCCTGTAGTGATGTTATTTACAAAGAGTTCTTACACAAACACATCCTTTTCCAATACAGGCAAGTACAGTTTCAGGGGTTTCTTTGGAATGTATTTCAAGTGACAGACATTTGGTTCAGTGTCAAAACAAATGTCTTGAGTTTTGATGGTTTTACTTTCACAAATCCCTGTTGTTGAACACATGCATCAACATTGACGCTGCCATTTGATACTGTTGTGTTGGGCCCATACTCAGCTCTGGTGGGTAGAGAGCAGTTCCATCATGATTCAATCCCAATACAGGGATTGGGTCTGTGGTGCATTCTGATATTGTTGAGACAAAAGCTGTGCCATTTTTACTCTGGGCCTATATGGGAAATTGGATACATACCACCACTGTTGGAACTCTCAAAATCAGTTACATTTTCTCAGGTTTTTTTTTTTTTTTTTAATTTCAACGTGTGAGATACACCTTTCCCCTTCTCTTATGGTTGTGGCTACCATAGATCATATCTACAATTGTGCTTGGGTGCAGCTAAGAGCTAGTGCTGATTCCAGAAATTTCTGGGATCAATTCCTCCCTTACCTGTGGAGGGCTGGTGGCTGAGCTTGTTGTGCTGGGCAGTGAGGCAGTGGTTGGAAAGTAAGAGCTTCTTCTTTGGGTTTTACAGAGCTTTAGGGGCTGGGTAACCCAGCCCCTAACAATCCATGTGAATTAGCTCCTCTTCAGACCTGTTAACTTTATACCACACGGAATTGTGCATTGATTATGTACTTAGCCATGCAGCTGTGGTCATCTGGGTTAACAGCACCAGGAGTGGTGAGTGAGCTGTCCCACTTCATCTCTCAGAGTATCAGTTCTTCATAGTGCCATCATTCATTAGCTGGCTGGTTACTCACCCCTCGTTTGACATGAGACTGGTGTATCCAATTTTCTTTCCCTAAAGCAGCAATGCATTTGTCTAGGGCTTTTATCCTCTAAGTGGAGTCGTAAATAAGTGAGTCTTAATTGATTGAGAGTTCCATGTAGTGGCCAAATTTCCTGGGGCCCCCACCAGCTGTCCTAGTAATATATGGCCATTCCTCCTGGCACAAGGCCACTGTGTGCTCTTTAGATAATTGAGCTGTACCATAAATCTTTTCTCAATTTTGCAATACCTTGGCCAAGGGCATCCCCTTTTCTAGGCTGAGTTTGTTCCCTGTTACCAGAAAGAATAAAGAAAAAGCAGCAAAAAAGATTCAGGGAGACCCTCTGTGGAGTCACGAGGTTCAGAGAGGAGCATGGGTGCAGGTGGATCCAATCTTAGTGTCAGATTTGGCCAACAGTTTGTATCTAAAGGATTAGATTTCCCATTGCTGTGGGGGACTTGAACCCCATTCTTACACGTGGCATTGAATCCCCTTTCTGTGTGCACATTACTGCCTGATCAGGCTGTGCAGCTGTGAGTGAGATGCAGTAGAGGGGGGACTCAAACACACCCTGATACTGGGAGAGACTCAAACCCACTGCAGGACCTTCTCCAAATCTGCCTGGGAGTTTTAACACTCACCCTTCAATGCCTCCTGCTCCAGAGGTACCTGGTGAACTCGCCTGATGCCAGCACTTGGATATTGGGAGACAAGGAGGTGTGAAAGTGGTTTCCTGCAGCAGTTTCCAATCCCAAGAAAAATGAGTTTAATAATGGAGTAGAGCAGCAATAGGAGCAGCTTGAGCTGGGTGCCTCCAGCCAGGGACCCAGAACACAGAAATCTCTGAGCCTTTGTACCTTTCCAGTCAATGCACCCATCCTGCATCCACTCTTGGTGTGCTTTGCACACAGCCCTGGGTCCAGTGGTGGGTTTTGGTCTGGGATCTTCCTGCTCCCTGTTGGATTCTGTCTCTGTCTCCAGGTGGGTGTTGGCTGATTTTATTTGGCTGGGTTGCAGCTTCTGCTGTGACCCAGAGCTCACACTGCTCTCAGGGCCTCCCTTCATGTAACTGAGCAGGAGTTCAGGATAAGTTCAGCTTTTCTAGGTGGAGCTTGCAGCTTGTGGCTGAAGACTCCAGCAGCTTCAGCTACTCATGCTAAGGAAAACTACTCAGACAAAAGAATGCAGTTTGAAAGAATGCAGTGAGCTGGATTAATTTATCACAGTCCTGCTGCTCCTGACAAGGAAGGTGGATGCTGGTTTTATTTCATATGAGTAGCACAAATGTCTTGCTTAAAAGAATCACATTTCTTTAACCCATTTCCAGCAAAAAGCAGCTTGGGAAAAATAAGTGATGCAGTTATGCAGAATAGAAGTGACATGATTAAACACACTGTTTAATGCTAAAACTGGAGTTCACATCATTATCTTATTTCATGTTTTGCAGTTTTATTATGATTGCATCCCAGGTGTGTTGAGCCTCACAGAGCTTAAAATGAGAAGGGTTGGGAGCAAGAGACTGAATTGTTTCTTATGGACAAACTTAAAATGCACTTAATTTTAAGATTGTCTGTAGACATTAGAAACCTATGAGAGTGTGTTTGATGTTGACAGTGCAGATTAATCACCCAAAGTAAATGTCAGCAATATGAGTCAGGTCAGATAACCACTGTACCTTATGTCACTCAATTATAAAGCATGTTTTTAGTAATGGAAGACCTTTTGGCACCTCAGTAACAAAGAAACAATCATATGTGAGAAATTATCACCTTTGGAGCAATTTAGTCTTGACTGTCCATGAGTACCTGTTAGCAGGCCAGCAGTTGGATTAAATGAGGCTGGGAATGAATCTGCAGAATGAACAGCAGGCAATGTGATCTAAGCTTTATTCTTAAATCCCAATTTTCCAAAGTAATGTAGTTTCAGTCATTTCATTAACTAGTAAATAATGATTTTAGCATTCTTGTTTTCTTACACTGCTGCAGTAAAGTGAACAATCCGGAGATTAATACAGTTTTAATTGATCAAAATTGAGTGCAGGCACTTGCTTTTTTCAGCATCTTGTATGGCACTGCAGCTGTTTGAGGCATCTTCTGATTGGTGTCTGTGCCAAAAGATCCTTGTGTTTGTACTGGTAATAGGAGAATCATTGCTTTCACTTTCCTCATTCAGCCAGCAGCTAAAAATACTGTTTAAAAAATTTAGGAGATCTTAAAACATCGCTTCTCCAAACTGGTGGGCCTAAGACTCAGTTATAATTGAGAGTTACTTAGAGAATTCAGCCAAGTGCAGACCTCTGTGCAGATGACTGAATCAGACAACAGCAAGAATTGCAGCTCGAAGAAATTTGGGTCATCTCCAAGCACGGTCTGGTGTTGAAGGAGCAACTGTAAGTGCAGCTTTGTTCGTGTCTCTTGGCTAAGTTGTGTAAGGTCATCTTGCTGCACTTGGTATCCTGGATGATTTTATAACCTGTTTCCTAACAAATGTAAAAGAAGCTTGATGTCTTCACTGCTTTCCTTCCAGCAGCTTAGAAATAGCCGGTGTTTCCAGCCAAAATTTGGGGCTGGAGCATGATTTTGCTAAGACAAAAAGCCATCTCCAGATTCTTGCAAGGGCTGTTGTTTTTTTCTCTCTTCTGTAACTGATGGATTGTCCTGTTTGTGTTGCTGATGCCTTCAGAAAGTGCTTTCTGCTGGTCCATATGATGTAAATAAATAAAAATAACCCCTTTGGCTGAAGGATTACAACCTTATGGATTTTGGAAGGTGGAAAAGAAGCAGTTGTGCTTAGCTGTACCTGGAGAACAGGGGGAAGATTTCTGACTAGAATTGTCATTTGAGGTGCCTTTTCAGTCCTCATGTGCTTTTAATTGTAGGTTGCAGTCTAAAGAACTAATTTCAACATAGCTCACATATACTATGACACTTGAAAAGCTGCTCTGAGTAGGCAGTGTTGTCAGCTATGAAGAACAGGCTTTGAAGTGTTTGTTTTAGTACTTTGAGATTTATATCTTGAATTCCAGAGATTTTTTTGCAAGTGAAAATGTGAATACCTTTGCTTGGGGTAGCAAGTTAATCCTAGGAGCAGGGTATATATTCCCACATTTCTGGGGAGAAGTGAATGGTCCCAGAAGCACTAAATTGCATCTATTTCTGTACTAAAATAAAAAGAGCAGTTCTTGTACTGACTGTGGTTTCCAGTCCTGTTTTGCTGTGCTTTGTCTGCATCTGCTCCCAGCAAGTGTGGCTGGCCTCAGTGATAAAAATAAACACGGAATAACTGAATTGCCCCTCGAGCAAACAGACTGCAAGCTCCATGCAGGGTCAGACCCAGTGTGTCTGTCTGGCATTCCTGGGATGTGATGCAGGTAGATGTGAGTCCTGGGCAGGATCAGCCAGAAACAAACTCAGGGGTTTTGTGCTGCTGGTGCCCTAACGAGGGTGGAGCTGCAGCTGCCTGGAGTGGAGCAGGAAGGGTCGCAGGGCATGGCAGGAAAACCAGCTGGATGTGGAAGGTCAGGAGTATTGCCTGCTGTCTGATGGCAGGGGATTAAGGAGCCACTGCAGAATTCCTGCTCTGCTGGTCCAGGTTCAGCTTCTGAAGGTGTGAAATGCCTGCTCTTTGTGAGAGGTTCATATTTGAGTTCTGTTGATGTGTTAATCTACTCAATGGATGACCAGCAACAACAGGAAACTGCCCAGGGTCCTCAGGTTCTTAGCTTGCACTTTGGTTGCCCGAGCCTGCCCTCCCAGCCCACCTTTTCTGAGGGGAATTACAGATCTTCAGCTCTCTTACTGTGTCTGTCAATAGTGTTTTAGCAGTTTGTGGGTATCTGGTAGAATAGAACTGAACTTTTAAATTGTGTTGGACAAAAGGGCAGTGTAGCAACTCTGTTCCTGACTCTACTCCATGACTATTGCTTTTCCTTCATACTTACCTTTTAAGTGAATGTAAAGAACTTCATAAATGCAAAATACTATAAGCATTGAATTGGAAGATCTCTCTATCAAGCTCTCAAATTTTTTTTTCCACACATTGCTGGTGGAAAAAGAAATTATTGTTCAGAAGAAAAACACTTAATAAGGATACTTAAAAATGGAATGGTGCCTAAGAGGCTTTGTCAATAAGCAGTTTTGAGGCCACGCTCTGAAGAACAGCTTAGATGTCCCAAAGGATTTTTACAGCTCTGCCAGTGAGTCTAATTACAGATAATTCTGCTCTCGCTTAAGTCATGCCTCACTTGGATCCTTCCATCAGCACGGCTGCTGGAACAGTAGTGTTAATATTGCTTTTTGCAATTTAGTTAATTGGCTGTGATGTACACTCAAGTTACATATATGTGGAATGAATAAATTGCTTCTTGCCTGAATCAGCTGGATCATAACAGTTTGTGGGTTTGTGTTTTTTAGGGATTATGTGAGGAGTGAACTGGAATCAGGCTATGAAGGACCAATGTACTTGGAGCCTCTCTCCATGAACCGTTTCATGACTGCTTTAGTAGGTAAGTGCTTTAAATAATTGAGAGGAGACAACTCTAATTCTCTTCATTGGAACCTATGCATGTTTTACCTCTTTGTCTCAAATCTCTTTTATTACTTTAACTTGTTGTGATTCTTATTAATATGCAAGAGGCATGGGAGGATAGCTGTATCCTGCCTGGCTTTCTCTATGCCCCTGATTTACCAATACCTTATACTTGCAGCTCAGAAATATTTTGCAGGTCTCTTTGTTATGCTTTGCCTCTGTTATTCTCAGACTATGCAGTCTGATTGAGAACAACTGGAGTGTCTATAATAACTCTATGTGGAAAGTACTGTAGAAATTTCAATAGTTATGTGCATTTGCAGTGTTTTTGTCAATTCAGGTGTTGTACACATAAATTCTTCATTGGCTTTATAGCTAAACAATGTCATTCTCTTACAAATCTGGTTAAATACATTGATGGGTGTGAGCATGGGACTACAGGCTACTGGTTTTCTTACAGAGTCCTGAGGATATTTCTAATTAAAGAATTAAGGAATAACAAGTCAAACACATGTAAATTGTTTGATTAATGCCAGAGATAACTTCCCTACCTAAAAATCCCAAATAAATAATGAAGAATTGGACTTCCCAGAGTGTTTCCTTATCCTTTGAACTTGGACTGGAAGAGAATAAATTCACTGTTAAGTTGCTACACCAAACCATATGTTCTCCTGAGAGGATGCTGGAATACACATACACACATACAACATGTGTATTTTAAAATGAAGTTTGAGAGAAGCTTGGAAGAAAAATCATCCTTAATTCCTTTCACTAAGATCTATGGTTTTCATCAGATTATTGACAGATTTAGTCAGCCATGCACTACTGTTGGCAAAACTCGGCTCCTTTCTGTTTACTTGCAGCTGCTACTGGCAGATAAAAATGGGTTTACTACTTTACTGTATGTTAGGTCTGACAGAATTTACGCATCTCCTGTTTGTCTGCATCCTTACTTTTAAATGTGGTATTTGTCTTTGATTTTCATATTTTTAATATAAGTAACACTGGTAATTTTCAAGGAAAGATTTAGATATAATTTCCTCTCTCTTCTGACTGTCTAGATATATTTTCTTGTCAAAGGATGCCAAAGCACAGCTAA
Organism: Passer montanus; assembly: GCF_014805655.1. Lineage (NCBI taxonomy): Eukaryota > Metazoa > Chordata > Aves > Passeriformes > Passeridae > Passer > Passer montanus. Next base: position 11,309,509 of record NW_024362051.1, on the reverse strand, counting down.
AGCTTTTGGCGTGTTTTTTATGAGAAAATGTTTGTAATTAGTCCTGTGAATCTCTCCCAGGTGCAGTGCAGGGTTCCATGGTAAAGCAGAGAGCTTCAGAGAGCATCATGCAGGCCTGGGCAGGAAGAGATCAGGAGGCATTGTGTCATTCAGTAACATGTAAAAACTAAACCAAGAGTCAAACCCAGCATGCTGCATCTAGGTTTTAATAGGGACTAAAAACAAGTGAGAAAAAGATGATGGTTTAATTCAGTACAGTTTTGGGTTGTAGTGGGTATCAGACTGAAGTGTCCCCTTACTGTAATTGTGTTTCAGAAATAGGTGCTTGTGACTGTTCTAGCAAATGTGTATGTGTTAACATATTTAATATCACCATTCTTAATTCTCCTTATTCTTTCAAAGCCAACTTAAAAATGTAATTTTGGTCTTGATGACAAGCAGTCATCTTTGGGGATGAGTTGTGAAAGTGGTCTGTGAGGCTTGACAGTGTTTTGTATAAATATGAAATGTTTTCATGTGTTGTATACAAGATTTATTGTATACAAGGTTATTACAGGGTGCAAACATTCAGCTGGATTTGATAGTCATAGCAGACACCTCCAGTGTTAAAATCTGTGGTTTGATGTGAGTTACTTTCTCTGGCTGATCCTGCTGTGTGCTGTTGATGACTGATCCTGTGCAGCCCCACCTGCAGATAAAGTGTGATTTACTGCAGGGAGGGATTGGCTGTCCTGGACTAAGGTGCTGCTACCCCAGTTTAAAACGGGAAGTACCATCACTCAAAGCTCCATTGGAGGCATTCATGCCTTTCCTGCAGGGGTTGAGAATTGACGAAGGTGCACACTGCAGGGAGGAGGTTGGAGCCTCCAGAGAAAGGGCTCCATGTGTTTCCTTTGATGTGTACAGTTCTCCTTCCCATGACAAGTAACTTCTGATCAGTGTTTAAATTAAAAGGGTGGGAGGGCCAGAGCTGAGCAGGGATGAGCAGCACACTCCACACATGGCTGTTGGAAGAAAGCAGGTTCTGCTGTTTACTGAGACTGAACTCAGAGGTTCTAATTTGTGATCAGAGACCTCCAGAGAGCACTGGGTTGTTTATTGTGATGCTGTTGCAGTATTTGATTTCAGATGACAACACTTATTAAATTAAATTAAATGAGGAACACATTGGATGCTGGTGTTTGTGTCCCTTTGTGTGTGAAGCTGAGTTGCCGTAGTTACCATGAGTCGCAGAAATTCTCACAAGCTGCCTGCCAGGCTCCTGAATATGACAGCACAGCAGTGAGCTGGTGGTGTCTTAAATAGGGTTGTAGCAACGTGTGTGTGGGCAGAGAACAACAAAGCAGAGGGAGAATGCTTCAGAGCTGGAGTCTGCTGAACGTTTAAAGAGATGAGTAGAGTAACTTTCTGGGAGGCTCAGAAGACCCAGTATGCTGATAGTGCCGTGCTGAGAGCAAGGGTGCTTGTTCTGCAGAGACATCTGCTAATTCAGAAATACATCTATCAAATTGACAGTAGGACTTTAACTTGAAAGGGGGCAGCATGAAGGAGGGAGAACTTTGTATGCTTAAGTAGTAGAGGTTAGAGATTGCTTTCAGCTCAGTTGCAGTTATTTTGAAAGCAGAAGTCCTTCCCTAGGTAGGGAAGCTTGGCAGAATGAAAGCAAAACCCTGGTACTGCTGTTTCTCCTCTGGCAGCTTCCCTCCCCAGCCCATCCAGAAGGGCTTACAAGGTCAGTGAGCTTAAGTGAGCACATGGAGCTCATGCTGACCTAGAGATGTTACTGGCCTTGGTCTGGTTTGTCTCTTTTTCTAAGCCAGCTTCTGGTTTCAGGAAAAGTTACGAAATGCAGACGTGGAGGTAGTTCCAAACCAGAGCATTAGCACTTGAATTTAGTACCATGTATTGTAGCATTTAGATGTAAATTAACATAGATAGTCAAGAAGGGTCTGTTTTCAAATAATATGCCTTAAATTTCTTCCTTACTGCAAAATGATGAATGAGGATTGTTCTTATCCAGGCAATGTGCATTTTACCCCATTCAGTTTCCTCTGGGATCAAGAGTACAACTTCAGTGTCTCTGATGGAAGCAGTTCTACTGAAGTGATCTTAGTGCTTTAGAAAAACACCCTCCAAATCTGTGGGTGTGTGGGGGAGATGTGCTCATGCTTGTGTCCCCACCAGCTCTTAAAGAGAATTTAGTTGTTAATTATCTGTCACTTGCAAGCTTCAGTGATCATTCTGAGCAACTGCCTCAGGGCGTTATGAAATTATTGAAGTCTCAGCTGCTGACCTGGCTGTTCTCCTGTTGCTGTTCTTGGTCAGTAATTCCTCTTGACAGTGTAAATATTGTTGCTCTAAAAGCCATTTGGGACCTCTGATTGCTTTTTTGTGTGGGTCAGGATGAAATAGTGTAGCTGGGCTTCAGAAAAGCTGCTGTGTGTAGATAGTGATGGGATTTCAGCTGAGCTGGGGGTGGTGAGGAAAAAGAGGGCTGGCTGGTTGAGTTAGCCTCTGTATGATTTATTCCTGGGGCTTTATTAATCTGATTCTGATGTGTTTTGGGTTTACAGCTGGCTAATCTGGGAAGTGCAAGCATTTTGGAAAGGGTAACTTTAGTGACCCAGCAAAAGACACAGAGAGGAGCCTGGTTTCGTAACAGAGATGTCCTACTTAGAACCGTCATAATATGCTGGATGTTGATAACGGTGTTCTGGAAAGATAACGCATTAAAAATACGCTTTTTCCTGAAGGGGATAATCAGCTTGGTTCTGAACTGCTGTGTCGCGTTTCCAGGGCAGCTGGTGGTGTGCACGCTCTGCTCCTGCGTCATGAAGACCAAGCAGATCTGGCTCTTCTCCGCGCACCTGCTCCCTCTGCTGGCTCGGCTCTGCCTCGTCCCGCTCGAGACCATCGTCATCATCAACAAATTCGCCATGATTTTCACCGGCTTGGAAGTTCTCTACTTCCTGGCATCAAATCTTCTGGTGCCCTATAACTTGGCGAAGTCTGCGTACAGAGAGCTTGTCCAGGTAAAATGGTGGATGTAACTATTCTGAGCCTTTTATGCAGGGAACAAGTAAAAAAAAACACTTTACCTGCCTTCTGTGCACCTGTTTTTGTGTGCTGACCCATCCTTTCTTAGCTGAAATAAGCTCCTATCCATAGCATCTTCTTTCTTTAATTTATGTTAGCTTTGGATGGGTGAGTAGTTAAGACACGAGCCTGAATTATGCTTCTGGCCAGCTGAGCATGGCCACTTTGCTTGGACTTTGCTTATTCCTTCCCAAATCCAGGCTAAAAGACAAGATTGTGTCACACTGGAATTTATTTACATCCCTATTAAGTGAGGAAGGTAATCCCTGGGCATTCATTGTAGTAGCTGTTCTTTTCAAGAAACACTTTCTGTATGAAAAGTGTTTGTAATTATAGAAGTGGTAAATTGTGAGTGACACTGAAGCTGATTTTGAAATCAGTAATCATTGATTTCAAAAGTCTGTGGTATTTTCTTTAGAGCAGCAACATTACTGAGACCTTGAACAAGAAGACTGATCTGATATGTCCATTTTCTTAATGCTTTGACATCTGATGAATGTTTAGTTCAAAGGACCCTTTCTCAGTGGTACAGAAACATCACATTTCCTGTATTTTTATTTTATATATATATATACACATCCTTCTGTATATATCAATATAAAGAGATTGATGCTTGCTTGGCTTTTGACTGATCCACTGTTCCATCTTTCATCACTGCCTGGATTTTTTTTCAAACCAAGGCACTTGGTTTTTTTGCTTTCTGCTCTTCAGTCCAAAAGCAGTCTGAAAGCTAACTTGTTAAGCTCTTTCAAAACCTTCCTTAAAGCTCTTGTTTGCTGTCATATCTGTCATACACAAACAAAAATTTGGCCAGCAGGAGGTGTGTGCTGTGCCAAGGTCTCAGCCTGTCATGTTGATCATTGGTGTCTGGTTATTTATTTTGTATGTAGTTGGTCTTTAGAGCAGGATTATCCTTCTGTGTTTGTACAGCACCTAGCATTGGTCTGACCTCATCCATGGAATCACAGATTTGTTTAGGTTGGAAAAGAATACAGAGCCCATCAAGCCCAACTGCTCAAAGAAGTCCCTTAGTGCCACATTTATATATTTTAAATCCATCCAGGGATGGTGACTCCACCACTGCCCTGGACAGCCTCTTCCAGTGCCTTCTCAGTGAAGAAATTTTTCCTGATAGCCAGTCAAAGCCTCCCCTGGCTTGTACACTTGCTGATTTAAAAATTAATTTGGGAGCTGACTGGCAAACCTTCAATATCTTGTTTTCCAGGGAGAATAGAAAAATCATGCTTACTGTGCATGAGTGCCAACATTTGGGATAAAACAGTTGCATGTCTGCACAGCTCAAAGCCTTGCAAAAGGATGGAACCAGCACTTCCATTTTCCATATACATGAATGGATACACGGTTGGGCTCCCTGAAGTCAAATTCAGATTAGATGTGGATTTGAGACCGGTATCTGTTTTTTATTAGACAAGTTTAAAACACTTAAAAATCGTAGAAATGTTTTAATTGCAAATACATTCCAGGTTGAAGGGGAAAAATAGTTGTTTCTTGCTGATTTTTTGTTTGTTTGTCAGAATTGAGTTCTAAATATTGCTCTTAGCCAAGTCTCCTCATCTCTAGAATTGCTTGTCTCCCCCCTGCCCTGTCCCAGTATTTCAAGTCTTTCCATGCCAGGCTGTATTACAGTAATCCTGAGGAAGTATTCCTTGTATCCCTGCCCTTTGGACACTGACCATACTCTTTCTCCTGGCTTTTTAAGCAGAGAGCATAAAGTGTTGTTCCCCTGGGAACACAGAAAAAATGGCAGAAAATGTGTCATGTGGCACTGGGTTTATAAGAATGTTGGATGCTGCTTTTCTAAATACATGTTATAGAGTTGCACTGAATAGTTGGGTGTGGTTTTCACATTGTACTGGCAAAACCCAGGATTTTTGTTTCTTAAGAACTTGCTGCTCCTTGCTTGTGTTCCTGAAACAGCAGAAAAAATATCAGCTTATGGTGTGTTCATGTACCTGGTTGCAGCTCTGCTACAAATCAAGCCTAGATGTTTATTCCAGAGGAGGATATTGCCATTCCAACTGGAATATTTTTGTGCTTGTATTTCCATTGCTGTAACTCTGAGCAGTTGTTGGTTTTCAGTGCTGTCCTGGTGTTTGTGAGGTTACACACAAATCCAGCTATTTTAGGCTGGATTTGATTGTGGGTTTGATATCAGTGTCAAAACGTAGTGACTATTGGGATGTTAAACACCAGGAGTGTTCCCTGAGAGCGCTAACAGGGCAGCTTTTTGTGTTTGTGTCTCTGTGTTAGGCTGTGCTCAGGGGTATAATTTAAAAGCAGGCCCAGAACCTTGGCTGCCTGTTTGCAGCAGAAGATGCCAGAAATGTCTCACGGTTATGAATCTGCATTATGAGCGCAGCGTGACCCTTTTGCAGTGTGGTGGAGCACTGTGCCAGGAGCTGCACACGATTGCTTGCCTTGCTCCCAGGCCAGGGGAGTCTCCTGAGGACAGGTGCACTTCCTTGACAAGTCTGTGAGCAAAGCAGGAGCTTGGCACTGTGTCCCTGCCAGCAGCATATTGCTTGTCCATCAGCCCCAGTGCTGCAGCAGGTCCCGTGAGTGTCATATCCCTCATGCTTGTCAGCTTTTGTAGCATTTCCAAAAATTTCCATGCCATGATGGCTTCTGTGGCATTGTGGGAAGCAGGTGATGAAGAATTAATAGTTATGAGCAGTTTCCTTTTGACCCAAGTCCAGCTATATGGAGTTCCAGCATCTTGGAAATGATTGTAACTTAAGTCTTTGCAATGCAAAGGAAGTGCTTTGAGCTTCAGAGTCTTCCAATATAAGGAAGAAAAATTTTGAAATTCATTCTTAAGCATGAATTTCAAAACACTTGGTGGATTAGGTATGCCATCCTTTTGAGATGCTTAAGCATAAAATGTGGGGGGGTTAAGTTTTTCCTTAAAAACAGGTCAGCAAAGTAGATTTACTACTTTGATAATGGTATGACTCATTTCAGTGTCTAATGTGTGCAGTGACTCGGCAGTAGCTGCAGAGAAAACAACATTGCTGTGACTTAAACTGAGCAAGAGGATCTGAGGGGCTGGCATGACCCAGAGCCACGTCCTCATCCCTCCAGCCGTGAGTGGGCTGCAGGGAGCAGCTCCAAGCCAGGTGTTTGCAGGAAGGATCATTGAGCTGGTCTGAGGGTTGGCTGCTGCAGTCAGGTACTTCTGCCTCCTGGAAGAAGAAGACAGAAGAAGATGTCACTGCAGAACCTGAGCTGTGTCTTTGTCAAACTGCACTTTGATGTACCTCCTCTCTTCCTGGGGGATGGCTGATGTCATGGGAATCATCCTTGCCTTCCTTGTGACTGTATTGTTGACTTCCCTTTTGTTATCAAATCCCAAGAGCTGTGACTCAATAACAAATTGTCTTTTTGTGTCTTCCCAGGTGGTGGAGGTGTACGGGCTCCTGGCACTGGGAATGTCTCTGTGGAACCAGCTGGTGGTCCCAGTGCTGTTCATGGTGTTCTGGCTCGTCTTATTTGCTCTTCAGATCTATTCCTATTTCAGTACACGGGACCAGCCTGCCTCCAGAGAGAGGCTCCTCTTCCTCTTCTTGACCAGGTAATTCAGGAGTCTGCAGAGAGTTGGTTTTCTGTTTGAACTGTCTTCTGAAATCAGTGTCTGTGCTCTTTTAGAGATGAGGTGTGGATATTGGCTTTATTGCACTTGGATACCCAAGAAATATTTGTCCTTGTAGCAGTGACCATGCATATAAACCCTGTTAAGCTTGTCCTGCAAAGGCACGGATCCCATTCAGGGCAGACATTAATAGAACTGTGGGAGAGCTCCCAAAGAAAGCAAAATATTCCTTTGAGGAAGGAGTAGCCATAATTAGAGCTTTGGTCCAGAGGTTGTTTTCAATATATAAATTGGTTTTAAGTTGAGATACTTCATCTGAAGTTCAGCACATCTGATATCTTATTCATGATTGTGTTGCTTTCTGAGCTTTAGATGTCTTGCTTCATCATTTTGGTGTGGGACACATTCTTGAGTTCATCCAAGCAGCCAAAGCACCCAACTCCCAAAGCAACTTCTGAGTCCACTCAAAGTGATTAATGTGGCAGAGGTATAAAGATCAGAAAGATACGGGATTTGTAAAAGCTTTCTAAAAACATTAAAAGGTTTTATAGGCCATAAAGTTTTATGAAGTTTAAAGGTTGTAATATAAAGGATAGAGATCTGTGTTGGTGCTGTTACCGAGAGGCTGCATTGAGGGATTCTCCTGGCTGGAACCTATGACAAAAGCCTTTTTCAGCTTTTGTGTATACAAAAGGGAAAAAGGGAGCAGGAATGCAGGGCAGAGAGGACCTGGAGGTGCTGCAGAAGCGGGGTTAGGCAGATTAGGTACAGTGCCATAGTGGGATGGGGAAAAGAGGGGTAATAGTTGTCTAAACACAGCCAGCTAGCACAGGACAGAATCTTTAGGGATCATACCTCATTAGTTCTGCTGTTTGGTTAGTAACTTCTTCATCACTACAGTTTTCCAATCAGACTTTCCAGTTGCTGGGCTTTTTCTTGCCTTGCTGTATCTGTCTGTGGTGCCATCCTGTAAGCTGTCAAAATTAATTATCATTAAGAAGAAACGCCAAGGATTTATACTGCATATAGTATTAAAATTGCTTTTGGTGTCACCCTGCATTATGCAGAAGCACTGACTATATTCCTGCTTATTAACTAAACCACTGGGGTCTGAAATTTTTCTTCCAGTTCATTTCTTCTGCAATTTTAGTTTTGTTACAATAGAGGAGAAGCAGTCCTTTTCCTTGAAGTTGAGTTTATTCCTACACCAAAGTGTTATACTTCTCCTATTTGTGGCAAAACAGGGACAAAACACAAACTGTAATGGTATCACTAACAGCCTCTGCCCTCATGGAGGGAGCTGAAGTACCTTGTCAGGTCAGGTAATAATGTAGTACTGGGTGTTCAACAAGGTGGAAGAGAAGATGTGCTCTTCCATGAAAACAAGTGAATTCTGCATCTGTGCCCTGTAAGTGAACAATTGCTTCAAGCAGTGGGGCTGGAATTCAGGTGGGAGCACTTGGGGTGTACACAAGAGCTGTGTGTGACTCCATGAGGAGTGGCTGTGCTGCATCAGACCAGGTCCTGCTGGAGCCTGGGATCCAGTTCCCAGCAGTGGCTGCAGCTGAGCTCCTGGAAGGACACCCACCCATTATGTACAAACAGGACTCATCCAATCCTGCATCCAACTTCTTCTGTCAGGGTGCATTAGCTGGATGTGGCTAATAAGTATTTCAGTAACCCTCCAAAAACTCTTCCATCAGTTTGTGGTTTCTGCCCTTGAACCCATGTACACTTGTGTCCTTTGGAAGATCCTGAGGGAAGGTGTTTTCCCAGCACAGCCTCATCTCTATAATGAAAAATCCATTGTGATTGCTTGAATCCTTATAATTTCCTTCAGTGCCCCTCAGTTCATATATTGGGGAGGGGAAACGTGGATATCAAGTTGTTTTCTTGGAGACTGAGAGTAGCATGTCTGTTCTTTCCAGACTGGGAAGCTCTTGTTCAGTATTTGCTGTTTAAAACTATTTTGTATCTTTCATTGCTCTTGTTCCTCTCAAAATCTTTTCCATGCGTTTGTAACTACTGTGATTTTTGAGAAGCCATGAAGAGTTCAGTTCTTTGGAACAATTTATAAGCTTGTGCTTGACACATAAATGTAGTAAAGCTCCCCAGGCATCTCTTGAGCTCATAAGCTCCTCTGGGACCCTTGCATAGTAGATCAAGTTTAAGAAGAGTTCTAAGATTACTCTAACAAAAAAGCAGAAAAGTCAGGATTCTTGATTACTGATAATTTATTTTGAAGCAAAACTTAGAGTTCCTCAAATGCCCAAATAAATAACTGCTTTAAATACTGCTTCTCACTGTCTTGATCAGCAGGAACATCTAAAAGCTTTTTCAGCCCCCCTTGGCTTGGTAAACAGGCAGAATTTTAATGCTTACCAGAAGTACTGTAAATAGTGTATGTAAACATATCAACATTTTCTGTAGTGAATTGCTTTCAAAGGCTATTTCAGGTTTAAGTAGTCACTAAGAGACAAAGTTAATGTCTCTTGGATGAGCTTTGTTTATTTTTGAAGCATGTGCTTCCTCAAAACTCTTCTGTCAGAGCACTGGACTGCTTCACTCATCACTCAGTTAATTAGCAGGCCATGATTTTGATCATGGCAATTTCTCTCTCAAGACTACTGTCCTGAGGAACAAATGAAGATTTATTTTTTTTAATGAATGTGTCAGTGCATTACCTTAGATTATGCATATATTTCCAGGTGCGTAACCCCTGCTGGCAGCTTTAAAGGTTATCTTTACCTGGCATTGGCAGTGCTGTGTTTCTGAGCCCAAAGCACATTCTGGGCTTGGGCTGCTTCAAATAACACAGTGCCAGGGCCAGTAGAGCAGCCTGAAAGTGGGTGATGCAGCTGCCAAATGGACTCTGGGGTCTCCATCTCTGGGACTTTGCTGTAGCAAAAGAGAGGAAGAAACCAGCTGAAGGAGAGCCTTCTCTGCTGTTTTTTCTGCTGCTTCAGGCTCAGCTGTTCCAAAGACAGGTGACCTGACCCTGACAAAGGGCCCCAGTCTCCCAGCAGGATTTCTTAGTTTGATGTTGGTGTGCATTATTATGGGTAGGAGGAGAACATGCCTTAGTGAATCCATCTGATTTAACTGGGTCTTTGTGGTGCTGGGTGAAATTCCAGCGAGTGACTTCAGTGTGTGGCTGCGAGCCCCAGCTGCAGCAGGACAGTGCCACCGCGTGGCCCTGTGCTGAGGGGACTGCAGGGATGCCACAGCACAGCCCTGCCTCCAAGGGGCCGCTGCAATCAACTTACATCTTGGAAAGAAGTAATAAAATCCACTCATCTTTTTCTTTCATTGGAGGATTTAATGGCAGTGTAGAACTTTCAACATTTTCATTAAACCAGTCCAATTTTGCTTTAAACTTGCACAGTTAACAGGACAAGGGGAGAGCTCATCACAGTAGTTTTAACCTTTTCTTTTTGTTTCTTTTCCTCTCTCTCCTGGCAGTATTGCCGAATGCTGTAGCACTCCATACTCACTGCTGGGATTGGTCTTCACAGTCTCTTTTGTTGCTTTGGGAGTTCTGACTCTCTGCAAGTTTTACTTGCAGGGTTACCGAGCGTTCATGAACGATCCTGCTATGAACAGGTAAGTGCCTCGTTGTGCCCAGGGTCTGAAAAGAAACAGATAGAAAGGGGATTTATATAAAAACACAAGGGGGGCATTGCAGTTTTTTGACTCTTGACCTTTTGGCAGGTTTTTTTGTATGCCAGTGTGTGTGCATTAAAAAGATTTGAGGTGAAAATATTTGTCACAGACTTCTTGGGAGATGGTTCATTTCTGCAAAAATTCAGGGCTGTTACTTGGGATTTACAATCACTTGTATTTTCATGAGTCACTGAAAAATTTTCACATGCTTGCATAATATAAACACTTCGTATTTTCATTTCCTCATGTCCCCTCTAATCACATATTAAACATTACTAATCTGTGAGATTTAAAACACAGCATTGTATGGCTTGCTTGTAAATTGTTATGGGAAATAGCCAAAATGGCTTTTCTCAGGCTTGTCTCAACTTGTCTAAGATGAAATTGGGATCCTGACACTGCTTTTCCTGTTACTCCAGCCCATAACTCTCTGTAGATACTTGAGACCATTTGCAAAAGAGTATTTTACATTTTGGATTCCAAGATGCGGAAGCAGAAAGGGTATAAATTGGGGCTGCATAAGAGTGATCTATATAAAACATTTTTGGTGAAGCATGTACTTTATTGCAATTAAATAGTTGTGGTGCTTCTCAGAGGGATTAAAGTCACTCTGAGGTTCCAAGACAGAAAGGAGTGTATAGCTGTATTTGGTTTAGGTACAGGGGGAATAAACTGAAAAATGGCAAAATTGGTAATTTGCCTGAACTGGGTCCTTAAAATGCTTGGTGCTGGGTGGTGTCTGAGCTGGATGTAGCCCAAATGCTGCTTGTCAGGAGCAAAATCTGCTGGTTCATGAGCCCAGCACTTCAGCATTTCTGAAAACATCCCTCCCTGGTTAAAGCCTTCCTTTCACACCAGTGAAACCTAAAACCAGTGACATATGAAAGGTTGTGACAGAAGCAGACAGGTTATTTCCTGGTGTTTCTAGATGTACTTCTGAACCAGCATTGACACAGAGATGTGATTGTTTGTGTTTTTGACTGTGTTGATCTGCAGGGGGATGACTGAAGGAGTCACACTCCTGATCCTGGCCGTGCAGACAGGTTTGATTGAGCTCCAAGTTGTGCATCGGGCGTTCCTGCTCAGTATTATTCTTTTCATTGTGGTGGCATCCATCCTTCAGTCCATGCTGGAAATTGCTGATCCCATTGTCTTGGCACTGGGAGCCTCAAGGGACAAGTAAGAGACTGGTTTCCTAAACTGAGAGTTACTCAATGTTCTTTTAGGAGGTGATAAACTAGTAATTGATGGCTTTTAGTACTTGTAAAGTTGCCTTGGTTTTTTTTTGGTTTTTTTTTTTTTTTTCTGTATGCAGATTTCTTTTCTAGTCCAAGTTCTCTAGTTTTGTGGTTCCAGTTAAGCAAATCCAGGACTGTGCTCTCCCCACCCACACTCCATTGTGTGGGTTTGCAGAATGGTTTTTCTTAACCTCCTCTGCAGTTGGGTGAGTTTCCCTCTAAAGCAGTGATCTCACACAGCTGTTGAGGGTGAGAAGTTTCTAGGAGTGACCTTGTGTTAGATATTGTAAAACCTATTTTTTTTGTGATCCCAAAATGATGTGGTTTACGGGCACGAAATAAGAGGTGTAAGGTTTGCCTTAGTGTCCCACATGTGTGGATTGTTCAGTTTCATTTGTGTTTTGAAGAGCTGTATTGGTGCTGTGTGGTGTTCTCATATGAATCTGTTCTTGTCTTTGTCAATTGCATTTGTCTTTTTCCTTTGTTTAACCTGTGAGTGAAGAAATGAACAGAGGAAGTTTGTTTATGTGTAGAGTTTGTTTAGCTTAGAGATGTTCTGTGTGCAGCAACTTCCAGGATAGAAACAGAGGGAAAGGATAGGAGAGCCAGGATAGGAGCATCTGCCCAGCTTAAACAAGCAGACTGTGGGGATATCGAGTTTTAACTCTTCTGCCAAATCTCCCAGGGAGTTCTAAATCAGCAAGAAACAGGATAAATTCCACTTCAGCTCTCTCTTCCTCCCTCACCCACAGACACCAAACTGCAGACCTCAAAGTCACTCTGATGTTCCTTCAGACTGTATTGAATTAATCAGTTTGTGCTGCTGTCCTGTGCCCCCAAATGGTTTGACTTTTTCTGTACCTCTTCTCCAGACCTAAGTGAGGTTAAAATACAACCTGAGGAACAAGTAGAGGTGGTATAGTAAATTACTGGAGATATTCTGAAAGCCTTCACAAATGGGTGGCTGTAAAAAGATTGATGGTGTGTTTAGGCTGGGGAGGAGATTAGGAAGAAGCAGGTGATAGGAGCAGAGTAAGGACTGGCAGAGATAAATGTTCAAGTCCTGCTGCATTTCTTCTTTAGTGATCTCTGAATTGGGGAATATACTTCCAAAGGCAGCAGGGTTAAATCTGGTGATGAAAGGAAGTAGCTTTGCCCCACACATATTAGCAAAAACATGAAGAATAGATGCAAGAATTATTTAATTTGGAGACCTCTTGTTTGTTTAGAGAAGTGTCCAGACAGTTACATGTTTAATAATTTATTTTAATGGACTTCCATCTGTAACATTCAGTATCTCAAATACTTATTTTGCCCATAATTTTTGTCTTTCTGTTGAAAACAGCAAAGGTCAGATGAGAGAGAACTTTCCACAGTTGCAGGCATGTGTGCAAGCTGGGAATGAGACTGTGCCCCAGTAAAATAGAAACTCCTTTCAACCAGCTAAAGCCTTGAGCAATTATCTAACGTTCCTACATCCAGCAGTCATTCTATTCTTATTCTGACACTCAAATCTGACTTGAAAAATAAAAACCTATTGTGTTGTTTTGCAGGAGTCTGTGGAAGCACTTCCGAGCAGTCAGCCTCTGTCTGTTCTTGCTTGTGTTCCCTGCGTACATGGCCTACATGATTTGTCAGTTTTTCCACATGGATTTCTGGCTGTTGATCATTATCTCCAGCAGTATTCTAACCTCTCTTCAGGTAAGAAATCAGCCCTGTGAAGCCCTGCATTAACTGTGATACTGATTCTAAGGGGGAAAATACATGATGAGAAAAGAACAGGGATGAGAGAAGGGCAGAATTATGAGGGGTGATAAAAAATCTCGTTCTGTGTCGTGTATCTGAGGCTGAGGAGCTCCTGGGTGGGCTGAGAACAGAGGTGAATGGAAGTCTACTTCAAATTGTAAAGCCACACTTTTGAGGGTGTGTAACTATCATAGTAAAAAGGTTTTTTCCCAGAGTACTCATTTATGTGTCATTACTTAGCTATAACTCTTTGAAGGCAATTTGATGTTTGAAACACAGTAGTGTAAATAGAAGAAATGTTTTATACTATGTGTTTGTTATTACTTGGGCTTTTTAATATTAAATTTTTTTAATTGCCCCTTAAAATGCTCAGAGCTCTTGTTTAATCAACTCAGCTGTGTTCTGGGCTCAGGAAGGTGAAGAAGGGGAAGTACTTGGGAACAAGCTTAAATGCTTTGCAGGAAAGAGCAGCTTTTATTTCCCCTGAAGTTCAGCAGCAATTCCACTACTTCGGGGCTTGCCCTCTGTCCAGCTTGAGAGCATTGTGTGGACAGAGCTCGATGGCCAGCACTGACTCAAGTGTTCACAAAGCTGAGCTCATGGTCTTGCACTGTGTTTCAGGTGCTTGGGACCCTCTTCATTTACGTTCTGTTCATGGTGGAGGAGTTCAGGAAGGAGCCAGTGGAGAACATGGACGACGTGATCTACTACGTGAACGGCACCTACCGCCTGCTGGAGTTCCTGGTGGCTCTGTGTGTGGTGGCCTATGGAGTCTCAGAAACCATCTTTGGAGAGTGGACTGTCATGGGCTCCGTCATCATCTTCATCCACTCCTACTACAACGTGTGGCTGCGGGCCCAGCTGGGCTGGAAGAGTTTCCTCCTTCGCAGAGACGCTGTGAATAAGATAAAATCTCTGCCCGTGGCCACGAAGGAGCAGCTGGAGCAGCACAATGACATCTGTGCCATCTGCTACCAGGTAGGAATGGAAGTGTCAAAGGATTGAAATACCCCCAGACTAAGTTCAGTCTTCAGCTAATAAAATAAGTGACTTATGTGTAATGAATAATACTGTGCTCAGTAAGTTACTGGAATCACCCAGTTTTGTGCTTTGTGCAAATTGATTTGGAGTGCTGTCATCAAGATAATTCTTAGGAATGAAGAGCTTGGATGTGCTTAAACTGCCTTTTTTTTTTTCTCCAGTTACACAGCAGACTCTGTCCTTAAGCTGCTTTGACACCTCTCATGTTTGGGTTGAGCTGGTCTCAGTAATGGCAGCAAATGTTCCCCTTCTTCATTACTGGAGGATTTTGTTAGTGAAAGACAACATGTTCTTGGTAGCTGATTTGTTACTATTCTGTAGAAGCAGCTCAGTCTCTGCAGACATTGCTGCTTCATGTGCAGTGTCAGTTTTGTAGCAGAAACCTAATTATCAAAAGGTTAAGGGTCTTGCTAACATAAGCCAGCAGATGTAAGGACCTTAGGCATTAATGCTGAAAGTAATATCTTTATCACACTTCCAGCTCCAAAGTCTCTTACTCTTGGATAGAAATTGTAGTTACGTGTGACAGTGAAAGAATCACCCTAACATTAGTAGTGTGCAGTTAAGAGTGGGATTGGATTGGCTCCAATCCTGATAGAAATTCTTTGAAGAGTAAAACTGCCAGATTGAATGACAGTGTTCAAAACACCAGACTAGTATTATGTGGGTCTCAGCTGGCAGAGTTCATGGTGTCATTTAATTTCTGGTGCTGTTACATGTTGTATCTGTCGTTGTCCTGTTTTGAGTTGCTTGATTGTTTCTTGAGCCAACCAATCCTGTGATTCTCATCCTGAAAAGGTCATGTGTAATAATATCTTACAAACAAAGTTTTTTTGCCTCATTTTTAATGCCTGTAATAAAGAAAGCAAGACCTGGCCTGTATTTGAACTGTGTATGTATCAGAGAATCTTTAAGGTGGGAAAAGACTCCAAGATCGAGTCCAGCCTGTGGCTGATCCCCAGTGAGTGCCATGTCCAGGCCTTCCCTGCAGTGACTCCACCACCTCCTTTCCAACGCCTGACAACCTTTTCTGTGAAGAAATTTTTCCTGATGCCCAGAGCAACCCTCCCCTGCCACAACTTGAGGCCATTTCCTCCTGTCCTGTTGCTTGATCACTGAGAGAAGAGACTCAGCCCCACCTGGCTGTCCCCTCCTGTCAGGGAGTTGTGCAGAGCCAGAAGGTCCCCCCTGAGCCTCCTTCTTCAGGCTGAGCCCTCCCAGCTCCCTCAGCTGCTGCTGATATAAAACATTGTGGGTGTGAAGGAGGGAATGTTTCCTTTCTTGTCTGTGGACTGCTTCTGTCTCTTCTGTGCCTGGTGAACCCATTAAATGCATGAGGTGAGAGGAGAGGAATGGTATTACAAATAATAATAATATTTTTTCTTCTTTCTTTTTTTTTGTGTCTTTCAGGATATGAAAACTGCTGTAATCACTCCATGTAGCCATTTTTTTCATGCGGGTTGTCTTAAGAAATGGCTGTACGTGCAGGAAACCTGCCCTCTGTGCCACTGCCAACTGAAGAGCCCTTCACAGCTCCCAGGACTGGGACCAGAGCCAGTGCAGCAGCCAAATCCTAGTGCAGAGCAAAACACCAGGCCTGGAGATGCAGCTGAGCCTGGTGCTGAATGTGAGCACAGGCCAAGTGTGGAGGACAGCCCGAGCAGGGGCCACGATGGACACGAGAGCCCCGAGGCCTGTGCCCACCCGGGGGGGTCTCACAGCATGGACAGTGACACGAGCCCCTGTGAGGCCAGCCAGGGAGCAGCCTGTGCTGCAGAACTCATTGCAGCCCCAGAGGGGTGCTCTGCTCGGGATCTGAGGGTTTGTGTCCAGCTCTGAGGCTACAGAGGATGACGTGGGAACAAACACATTTCAGAGATCCACGTTTGACTCAGAAGAAAACCAATCCTTCCACATCTGTGAAAGAAGCGTAGCTATTAATGCTGGTCACAATGTAATCTCCCATGCTGATTTTTATGGGCTGCTTGGTAGTGGTAACTCCAGTGAGATGCAGTAGAAATGACTCCAGAAGCTCTCTGAACTGTGGGCATAGGAAGGATGTCTGGGAATAAATAGCAGTGCTAGAGTGTTTTCAAGATGTAGGTGAGGGGTGAGAGGAGTGAGGGGTCTGTGAGACGTTGTGGCCAGAGGGGCAGAGGCTGCCTTGGTTTTGGTCAGGGAGAGGAGTTGCACAGAGCCCTGTCCCAGGTCCTGAGGGCGCTACGGGCCGCGAGTCTCTGGCAGATGGGCAGCTCTGGTTGCTGACATTTTTTATGGCACGTAAGCAAAAATCAAAGATGTAACAGCAGTGATTGTACCAGGAGGTGGAAGCACTCTTAATACGTCGTGTGTATGCTTTGGGTGTTCTTGGGGCAGTTGCATTTGAATTTATGTAATCTATAGTGACTCTTGACTTTTATGACAGAGTCGTCAATATTTTGATGTATATGAAAACTTTTGCTCATAATGGGCACAGTGTGGGCTGCATGAAGTAAACTAAAGCTCTCATGAGCACTTTGCCTCTTCAGGAGGAAAGTGGGATGAGTTTTAGGGCACGGATAGAGGCCTTGCAGGACTGTGCTGTGTAATGTTAACCCTTGCAGCTGAATTAAAGCAGTATTAAACTCTGGCGATATTTGCACTTTGGGAATGAGTACATTATTGTGTATGATCAGACTCCGCAAATGCCACTTTTAAAAGCTGTTAATAGGTTTGCACCTTTTTTTCTTTGACAAGGACATGTCCATACTTAAATTTTTACATTCATCATGGCTTCAAGTAGAACAAGGGACTGGGGTGGGGAAATAGGCGGGAGTAGGGGGCAGGCAATTTTTTTATGTGAATTTTGATATGAAGAGAAATTAGTCACTTATTTATACGATAGGCTTGACTCAAGTGTTTTTCAAAGTCGGTATTCCTAATGTGAAATGTGATACTATTTTATTTTTAGTAGTAAATTTGGATGTAGACTGACAGACATAGCTGAATGTCTTAATAAATTACATTTGAAGATTTTTACACCTGGTTATGTGATTCTTGCACTGAAATTCCACAAGTACATGTTGAGAGACTTGAGTAATAGCTCTCTGTTCCCCCTGATGAGTGAAACTCCCTATGCCTGTCTTCTCCCCCATTTCCATTTCAGTGCTCTGTGTCCTGGTGGTACCTCCTGCTCTCCCCTCTTCTTGTCACCAGGTCTTGGCCAATGTGGAACTCAAAGGCACCTGGAGGTTGTGCCTGCTGCTACTGAGCCCCAAACAAACCCCCAATCTCTTTCTTCCCCCTGACAGGATGGGAACATCAGTTACCCCATCTTCTGATTCTGTATCTCAGTTTTGTTTTCTTGTCTATTAAACAGAAATTTGGATTTATCCCAAAACTTTTATTAGCAGCTTGGTGTGTTTGGGGAGGGGGAAAAAAAAAGTTGAGAATATGTTCTTGAACTTTTCTCTCCTGTCAGTGCGTGGTCTGGGTCCTGCTCTTGCATGCCTGCATTTCTCTGGAATTGAATCTTTCTCAAAAGGATGTTTTGTCCCTATCCAAGCTTTCCATCTACATAATTTAGGCTGTTTCCACTCTTGCCACACTTTAAAAGTCTGTGGAGTCAGGAAATGGGGATTTTCTGGCCAGGGCTGTTACAGGATGCTCCTTAGTAGGGTGGGAAAAAGGCTTTTCCTTAAGTCACAGAATGTGTGTGAAGGATACTGTCCTGAACTCTGCTTGCTGTCCCCACATGTGGGAAAATAATTGAGTAATGGGAAACTTGGGATGGGATCCCCTGTGTCCCATGGTAGGGAGCAGGTGTTACCCACGTGGGAAGTCCAGGCATGGGAAGGGAGGCTGGAGGGCTCTGTGGGCCACACAGGCACCTCAGGTGACCCCAGGGAAGGGAGGGAGAGGAACTCACCTGTGGGATCACCTGTGGGCAGAGGACACGAGGGAACCACAGGGGCCATTCCTGTCCCACACTGCCACATCATTTTCATAAATGCAGGAAGAGGCATCAAAAAGGTAACACCCCCCTGAGGTTTGCTTTCCCTGCTGGTGCCAAGGAGCCTTTTGGCCATGGACCTTTTAATTTATAACCTGAATTGTTTGCAGCTAATTGGTAATGGCAGAGCTGTAGGAAAGGACTGTGGATTTCCAGCAGTGTGGGTGAGTGCACCTGGAGGCTCCTTGGGAATGAACACACCAGCAGCAGGTTCAACAAACAACTGCCTGCCAGGATTACAGGATGGAAACCTGGATGTGGCACTGGAAGGGAGCCTGGCACACCAGGAGGGTTTGTGATCCTTCAGGAAAAATGATGCTGCAGTATTCCCACTGGAGTGACCCAAAAGTGACTGTTCTGTGCTGGAAAAGGTGCTGCAAGACGTGGAGGCTCAGGGAGTCCTGCATCCTGCAAAGAGGGGCATGAAAACACCTCTGATGCACTTCCTACTGAAAAAATGGTACCTTAAAGAGGGAAAGGAGAGGAAGGGGAGCAGAGAGGGGCTTGCAGAGTTCACAGGAACAGGGCTTGAAAGGTGAGTTACCTCTGAGGTGCCAACACTTCATAAGGAGTTGTAAGAGCAAGGTGAGGTGGAGCATGTCCAGTGCCACAGGGTGGATGAGGCACAGCAAACTGGTTGGTAAAATCTGGACTGAAAAATTTAAAGGAAGTGGTGAGTGTGTTCATTCTTTTGCCTCATTTTGGTTTTTGGCAACTCAGAAATGCTGACAGGATACCATTTTTGGAAAACTAGGGACAGCTAGCTCTAGGAGAAACTTAAAAATATGCCTGCAAAGAATGGGAGTGGGTGGGAAATAAATACTGATAAAGCCAAGCAGGCCATATCTTGCAGGTCAGGGAGTTCAGGGATGAAGTGAGAACTGCCAAAACTGAGGCCAGCTTAGATCTTGCAGGAGAAATGAACAGGAGGAAAAGAGGGAAGGCTGCTCTGGAGGAGCAGGGAGGTTAGGAATGAAATGAACCGTCTGTCTCAGAGCATCTGGGTGAGCACTCCTGACCTCTGAGCTCTGTCTGGTGCAGAGCTCCCTCTTGGACACTGCTTTGAGTAGATTTTCTATTTCTCTGCAGCTGTGCATGAGTAAATGGGAAAAAAATGCTTTTGTAGGGTTTATGGTCAGGGTGTAACTGGAGGCTGAGGCTTGAAATCGTTTTCATGTGGACTCATGATGGTGGTGTGATTGATGAACATTTGGACTCAAAAAGATGCTTCCAGCTAGGTGATATAATGGGAACAGTTGGGGATTTTATGGCTGGGTGGTTTTTTGTTGGAAATAGGAGTGCTGATCACATGGTGTGGTGGTGTGTGTCTAGTCAGTCCTATCGGCTGTCCCAGCTCTGGGCTCAGGGAAATAAATGGATTTACACAAGGTGGGATGACTCCATGAGGAGAGAAACAAGTCTGTGGTGAGGGGTTTGATTTGAAAGCCTCTCTTTGAGCTGCATTGCTCTCAGCTCCTTTGGTTTTTGGCAGGTTTGCAGCAGAGGAATCTATTTCCTTCCTTGTTCCTAGTGAAACACTTCATTTCTGCCAAGGCTGAGAGTTCTTGAAATGCACAAGGTTTTCCACCATGGGAAAATCTCTTTTGGAGTCTCCTTTTTCCTGATTAAATTAAATTTCTAAGCTACTTCAATAGTTTTCTAATATAGACAAAAATAACTGGGCTTAAGCTGTCTGAATATTTGAGAACAGACTTTTACATTTTTGCTAACTGGCAGGGACAGACAAGGAGTTTGAGTTCAATTGGTACAAAATTCAGATTTTCTCTGGCAAATCAAATACAAATACAAGAATAATGATATCAGTGCACAAGCCCCACCTGTCCCACACACGCTCTTTTGGGGAGAACTGGCCATTTGAAGCATTTTCTGCTTTTGGGAAACATTTAGAATGACAGGAACCAGTTGGAGGTGGATCTGATGTCACTGGATTTTGTTTGGGTCAGGGCAGGAGGCCTCCCTGGTTTGGAGCCTGCAGGATGGTGCAGAGTGCAGGGCTGGAAGCTCTCAAGAAGGAACAACCCATGGCTCTCTGCAGGTCTGTGCTGCTCCCAGGAGGGCTGAGGAGGTGGCCAGGGATTGGTGCTGGCTTTTTTCCTCCTGCAAGTTAAATTTGTATGAAGAGACCTTTAATTTTTCAGCTTTCCAGCCTCTGCAGTGCCTGGAGCTGTTGTGTGTGGATTGTTCATTCTAAGCCTTGCCTGTGATGTCGCCCCACAAAAACATTTGTGGGAAAGATTGACAAATACATTTCCCCTCTAATCTCTTTGGCTTTGCTGGCTTGAAGTTGTCAGTAAATGCAACCTTGAACTCCATTTTTCTCCGTGTTACAGTGCTGAGTGTGGCAGCATTGCTGGTCCCCATTTTTGTGCTATGTGTGTGCAGCCTCATTAAAGGTCACAGCTCACAGCCCCACACCCCAAAGATATCAGTTTTCTTTTTGACAATGCCTGTTTCTCTTAATTATGGCTATTTTACTCCCTGGACCCTGATAGACACCCAGGTGTGGCTTCTCTCCTTGGTGCAGCTCTGCTGTGCCTGGGGATGTTGAGTGCCAGTGTGGAGAGCCTGGCCAGGGAAATTCCATCCCTTTTCATAAGGGAAGTTGTGATCCAGCTGATAAACCAAGCAGCAAATGCATTCTGTGGCTCTAAGGTATTGGTTATTCTCTTGAAAACAAACACTTTTAGAGGAAAACTTGCCTGCTAGACTTGGTGAGCTCTCTACAACTCCTCCAGAAGCCCAAAAGTTGTTTTCCAGAGGGTTTTTCCTTTTCCCTGGCAGAAGAGAGCAGGATGAAGATGACAGAGTCAGGAGGAAAAGGGAGGTTGGAAAGAGGAGAAGCAGGGGCTGGGTGCTGGCAGCTCATTAAACAACACAGAGAACATCTGACACACACACACAAACCTGAGGGACACCATCCTGCTTAAAGAGAGAAGTCACAGGAGAAAAATAATTTAAATACATAACCAACCCAAATTAAAAAAAAAAAAGGAAAAAAAGATTTCTTTGTGTTACAAGTAATTAGACACAAATTTCCCCAGTAGTTGCCATTTCCTGGAGGCTTAGAATCCACATCCTTAAATAAATCTGGTAGCTGAAACACTCTCAGCTAACTGCACAGCCAAAGACCGGACGAGCTGCAGAATTTTGCAGCAACAGATGTGAAAAGCCCAGGTCTGCAATGTGGATAAATTACTTCATGCCTAGGAATTTTAAAATGTAAAAACTGACTTAATTGGATTAAAATAATCAATTGAATAGGTATCTGGTATTTATAAATGAAATGATATACAGTTTCTTAATTGACCATAGTCTGAGTTTTCTTTAAATTGATTGTTCCCTTCTAGCTTGGGGAAAAAATGCCAGCTGGAATGCAGAGAGATTAAGTTTTATTTATTTTCCTTGCTAAGAGCCACATTGTGCAATTTAAAAGGAAATGTCCTTGAAAGATGGGTTCCTTTGTAAACTGTTTCAGCCCTTGTTTGTTTTCAGATGGAAATTAATTTCTCAAAAGCCCTCCGTGTTAGAAAGTACGTGTTGATAAGTAAAGAAAAATGAAAAAACTGTAACCTGCTAAAATACATCTTGTTTTTGAGATAAAAATCTTGCATGGATGTGGCTGAGTTTGGGGTACAGCTGATCTGCTCCAAGGCTGGCAATGATCTCCACCAGCACAGGTGGAAGGAAACAATCTGTGTGGGAGAACCTCAGACACAATGGTGGAGTATTGCTGGGATTCTTCATCACGCTTTGATGTGCTAAAATATTGATTTTTAGTGAGTGTGTCAGCTCCTTGTTGAGCTGGGGGGCTCCGGGCTGTGCCTTCCTGTGCCACAGGGCAGGGAGAAACATTTTCACCAGAAAATGGGCCTGTTCTCATCAGAAAGCACAAGGCTGGTTAATTCTGGGGTTTCATCAGGGGGTGTGTGGGCTCTGC
Organism: Passer montanus; assembly: GCF_014805655.1. Lineage (NCBI taxonomy): Eukaryota > Metazoa > Chordata > Aves > Passeriformes > Passeridae > Passer > Passer montanus. The sequence continues at coordinate 11,287,166 of NW_024362051.1, read as the reverse complement.
TGGGTCTGGAGCTGCCCCCTCTGCTTTTGGACACAGCTGTGCTCCGTGCCCAGCCGTGTTTGGGGGACTGGGAGGAGCTGGCTGAGGTGAGCTCTGCCTCCTCTGATGCTCTCCCTCTCTCTGTGAGATCAAACTTCTCTCTGGCCATCCCTTGTGAGTTCCCAGCCCTGCAGATGTTTGCCCCAACATCTGGATGGAGTCGCGCCCCGTGCAGCGGAGCTCTCGCTTTCCTGGGAGCCCGGGCTGGCTTCCCAGAGGCTGGATCCTGTCTCCGGTGCCAGAGGTGGGCAGGAGCGGGCAGGAGGAGGCAGGAGCGGGCAGGAGGAGGCAGGAGCGGGCAGGAGGAGCCGGTGCCGGCGGCTGCCGCGGCGGGGCACTGCGGGACCGGCAGCGGCTCCGCCGATCCAGACGGGGCCGTGCAGGCCAAAGAACAGCATATTGCTATTGCTCCTACTGCTACCATTATTTCTATTATTTCTATTATTTCTGTTATTTCTATTATTTCTGTTATTGTTATTTTTCACGCCCAAAATCAGCAGCAGAGCTGCTCTGGCGCGTTCCATGGTGCTGGTCCACTGCTGAGTTTGCTGGAAAATTGGGATTTACATTCGCAGGGCATCACAAATCTGCTTTGGCACTGGTGCTTTTCTTCCAGCTTGAAAGGTATTTTTTCTCCCCTTTCTTAAAAACCAGCACAGTTGACTCTGCTCCTGGTGACAAAGCTCTGAGGGGCCACGAAGGCAATTCCTTCCTTTGGAGATTCCCACAGATAACGATTTGTGTGATAGAAATAATTTCATTTGGGTCAGGATTTCTGCTCAGTAAAACCCAGGGATATTCTGAGAACTGCTTGGATTCTGGTGAAATCCCACTGGATGCCAGTCAACACTGCCCAGCTGCAGTCATGGGGTCAGATATTTTCCCCCCTTTTCTTTGCAGAGGATTTTAAAACCGGGATGTCCAAGAACAGGCTACTGTCACATACTTGATGGGAGCCTGCTCTGCAGCTCCTTGAATACAATATCTTTTGCCTTCTTGCATAAATATTTTAATTACTAATTTGCTGGTCTCATTTAACACAGATTTGGCATTTATCATTTGAATTTAAACTTGTTAAAATTGACAATTTTCTTGGCTACCTATGTTAATAATTTAAAGGGAAAGCTCATTATTAAATTATTATGGGTAATTATTTTGTAACTAGTGTGGAAATTGTCATTTCTGCAGCCTAAAAAATCCTGGAAAGAAGCACATGTGGATCAATGTGGATCAAATCCCAGGAAGTGTAAAGATGAACAGGAATAAAGTGTTATGTAGAAATGTCATACAGATGGGGGAAAACACTAAAATTAGAGAATTATTTTCTACACTTGCAGCCACAAGGGTTTGGAGGCTGCTGATCTCACTGAGTCAGTGCTGAGCTTTCCTGGGCAGAAAACCCCTCCTGCTCTGACCCTGTAAACTCTGCTGAGGAGCCTTTTTTCCCCGGTGGCTCCAGATTTCCCATCCCTGCGAGGTGTTTGTTCTGCTGCCGTGCTTTTGCAGGTCCCGCACTCCCCCTGCCCCAGCAGCCTCCTCCACCACTTGTGTGCTGTGTTACCTGGTGGCACCGTCAGCAGAGGTGAAATTCCCTTAAAATGGGTGGGTTTAGGTGCCAGGCGTGTTACTGGTGCCAGTGACGCCACCGTGGCCCCCCACAGCACCCCCCAATTCCTCAGAATTCCTCAGAATTCCTCAGGATTCCTCAGAATTCCAGCTGCGGCCGGCGGTCCCTGCAGCTGGAATTGGCCCCTGGCAAAGCTGCGGAGAACAATGAGGCGGAGCGGAATGCCCTCCCCGCTCCCACCAGATGGCCCTCACGCTTTTCCCATTCCCTCCCAGCCTCTGCAGGCACCGGGAATGCGAATCCTCCTCCCGGGAGCAGCCCGGGCTCGGGACCTGCCGGGACTGAACCCCGAGCTCTGCGTGCCCTTCTCCGGGCTGAGCCCCGGGGAGCAGCACCGGGGGACTCGGGAGGTGCAGAGCCGGTTCTGGAGGCTGAGCTGGACCTTGCACGGGTGCTACAGCCCAAATCTGCGCCTGGGCTCCGGGCGAGGCGGGCTGTGCCTGCTCTCACATCAGCCTTTGCCTCTCAGCAAACTCTGCCGGAGATGCTTTTACACTTTTTGAGAGCCAGGAACAACCAAATCAGGCAATAATTGATTTTTCTGTTGATCCCGGGAAAGAAAAAAACAACCAAACCATACATTTTAAAAGGACATTTACTAACTCCTCACCCGTCACCTTGATATTTGAGTTTCAACTTTATGTTGGTGTTACAATATTGAGAAATCCAAGTAGAACTTCTCAGCTTGCAAAATTGCGAATTCCTGAGTTTTGGCACTAGTTTGAGCCAGCTCTTGATCCCGGATTTCCCGATGTTTGCATCTCCCCCCTCGTGCCAGGATCATTGTCCCTCTGAGAACAATCCCGGATCTGGCTCTCTCCCTCCGAGCTGTTGTGGGAGCACTGCAGAGCAGGGAGCCGGGGCTCTGTTTGTGCACAGAAAGGTGCTGCCCAGCCCTCCCTGCTCGAAGCTGTTCCATCTGCACGGCCCCATCCTGACCTTGATCCACCGCGGGGCTGTGGAGGGGCTCGTTCACAGCCCAGCCTCGCTGGCTTTTCTGTCGGGATTAGCTTTAAGGGGCTCGAGCTGTTGAAGGGTTTCCCTACTGATAAATGGATTGAGAGCCATATTTTCATCTCACGTCATCAAACATTCATCAGATGCTGCTGGTCATTACCGACAGAGCCGGGTTTGAACTCGTGACCCCGCAGTAAAAGGTCCCATTAGCAATTTCCTTAAACTGTCAAGGCATGGCGTGACACAAATGAAATGCAGTGGGATTGTTTTTCTTCCACAGGTAAAGGCAGTGGGCTCCTGCCTGATTTACTGATCTGTGCCACCAAAACATGCTGGTAGAGTCTTTGTGCTCTCATGAGAGAAATGTGAAGAAATACAAAGATGGGGTGCAGTGCTCTGGGCACAGGGCAGCTCCTGGTCCCACAGGCCATGAAGTGTCACCTGTCCCCAAGAACTGGAGAGCTCCAAATCCCATCCTCAGAGTGCCAGGCACAGCACACACCCCCTGTGCCAAGACAGATCCAGGCTGTGCCTGTAAGCAATAAAGACAAAGATTGACAGGCATTTAGGAAAGCTTCTCTGGCTCACATCACACTGCACTGTTCTTTTAACCAGCAATTTTTGTATCCGAGTTCTTTCTCTCTTCGCAGAATCATTTGAAGAAATAATGTGTGAGGGGGGGAAAAAATTACCTCTGGCAGTCGTGTTATAATGGCTCTGGTGCTGACAGCCCTTTGGGAGCAGTGGCAGCAGCAGGGTAAGTATATATGACATCTTTGTAGTGATAAAGAAACAAATAAATGTTCCCATTAACACTCCATCAGGTCAACAGCTATTCCAGACCAACGCGGTGCTGGGGGAACTGGCTTGATTCATATCAGCTCAGACACACTCCTCCTGCAGCATATCTTCAGGAAGGCACATAAACCAGAGGTCCTGCTCTGGCCAGGTGGAGTCATTAAAGAATCAGTGAACTTTTTACAAGTTGCTTGAAATACCCTGGCTTGCATCCAGCTCCGGTGTTGCTGCTGTGTCTGTTTAGCAGTTCCTTCATCATGCCACCACAATGACTCTGTTTCAGAGCTGGAGGAAGTTGTTTCTCCATACCTCATTTGTGACACGTTTTGGGAGGCTTCTGAGTGCTTCACTTCCTAAGCCCTGCAGTGGGATCAGGGGGATGTGAGCCCTGCCATAAGAGGCTGCTGGGGAAGCAGGAGCAGCATTTGTGTGTCATCCATAATGGATGTGTGTGCATATGGAACAAACACACCAGCACACAGCTGCCTGCTCAGAGAGGCTGCCCCTTTCCTGGGCAAAGCCAGCAGGAGCTGAGCTTCACCAAGGACCACGATGTCCCTCTCCTTACACGAGGGTTAGTTAGTGAACAGCAACTTCCAAACAATTTCCGTGTGTAAGGATATTTAAACATATTTTACCTCTGCTGAAATGCAGATTCTAAAACAGGTACAAACTTTCTAACTAACACAAAATAACCCAGAGTTCCCAATGAGTTCCCTTCCTTCCTGTGTAACCAGCACTGTCCAGTTGTTCCTTTACCAGAACTTTTCTCTTTCACACAGGTTGGATATTTTTAACAAAAGGCCCTGAGAAGGGACATGAGGAAAATCCAGGTTGGTGTCTTTGGTCTGCCTCAAGTGAAAAAGATGAAAACAAAAAAATCCCCTGATCTGGATCAACAAAACCAGGACTTGAAGTTCAAGCTGTCCAGAGCTCTGGAAATGTAAATGTGAGTGTCTCTCTGTATCTTAAACTTTATTGCAAGCAAAGCACTCCCATGCTGTGTTCAGGTACAATCTGACTGCTCAAAGTTCTGCCTGTGGCTCCAGGCAGAACTCAGAGCCAGATGATGAACTTAGTTCTGCTTCTGCTGAAGGCATAGAACCTTCTGATGTTTACAGGAATGCCGGTGCAAACAGATTTCCAAATGGTCAGCACAAAAAGAGCAGCCAAATCCCAAACAATCCAGTCCTAGACATGGAAATCTTCATGCTTGCAACCCAGCAAGTGTTGAATATCCAATTCCCCAACTGGGAAATTGCCTGGGATTTTGGAGGGTACCCTTCAAAAGAGCTTGTGCACCTTTAAGTTGAAATCCCAAGATGCAAAGTCCTCAGAGTTTATGGAAGTGTTTAAAAGGAGATATAGATTCCAGAGCCACTTAAATACCTCTGATAATATTCAGTCTTGATTCAGCAAAGCGTGTGACAACTTTAGTAGGTATTTAAATCCATTCCATGTAATATGCTTAAACTCATCCTCTCAGAGGGAGGGAGTGCCTGCCTCTGGATTTCTCCCTTCACTCCTCAATGGGATTCAAGTCCTTACCTCTCCCTGAAGCCAGCAGCAGTTGATTAGATGTTTAATGCTTTGCTGAACTCACAATGTAAAAATCACAGATTCTGTGTGATAAAATAACCGTAATCTGTCCAGTGGCTGCCAGCATAAACAAATAAATACAGGCTACACTTCAGTGGAAGGCAAGCTTGTGTGAGTACCGCAGGGAACCAAAATCCTGCTCAGGGCCCCATCCAGCCTGGCCTGAACGTTCCCAGGGACTGATCCACAGCTTCCCTGGGTATCCTGGGGGCTGCCCCCATTTGCTGTCAGACCTGGGCACGGAACGGGGCTCTCCGGGGCCGGGTACCGGGGTGGGGGGTGTGAGAGCCGCTTTTCTCCCGGGGATGCTCTCCCCGGGATTGCCTCCCCTCGGAATGCTCCCACGGACCGCCGTCCTCCCGGGGTGTTCCACCAGCCCCGGCATGTTCCACCTCGGGACAGTCGGTGCCCCGGGGATCTCCTTCCCACCCCGGGGATCGCCCCCCCGGGGTCACCTTTGCCCCGAGACCGACGTCCCCCGGGATTCTCCTCCCCTGGGATTTCCCACCCTCGGGACCGACCTTCCCATGGGATCCCACTCCCCCTGGATCTCCCACCAAGGATCCCCCGCGACCCCCTTCCCCATGGGCTCCCACTGCCCCGGGACCCCCTTCCCAATGGGATATCCATTCTCCAGGGGCTCCCCCTCCTCGGGACCCCCTTTTCCCATGGGATCCCCGGCACCCCTTTCCCATGAGATCCCCCTCCCAGGGACCCCCTTTTCCCATGGGATCCACATTTCCCGGGACCCCCTTCCCCATGGGATCCCCATTTCCCGGGACCCCCTTCCCCATGGGGTCCCCCTTCCCCGGGACCCCCTTTCCCATGGGATCGCCCTCCCGGACTCTCCCGGTTCCCATTCCCGTTCCCGTTCCCGTTCCCGTTCCCGCGGTGCCGTTCCCGTCGCGGCCGCCAGGTGGCGCTGTGGGCACGCGGCGGCCGCCCCGGCCCTGCCCCCCCCCCCACCCCCGGGGGCTCGGTTCCACCGGGGGGGCCCCCCC
>NW_024362051.1:10430159-10640304 GCF_014805655.1 Passer montanus | reverse complement strand
GTGCTGGGACCCCGGGGGGGGCGGGGCGGGGGGACAGCGCGAACGAGCCGGCGGGGCTGGGGCTCGGTGCGCGGGGCCCCGCGGTTGGTGCGAGATGCGGGTTCGGTGCGCGCCGGCGGCGCGGGGCCGCGGGGAGCGTTGGCGCAACGGTGGCGGCGGCCGAGGAGCGGCGGCGGAGCGATGGAGCGCAGGGTCAGGCACTGCCGCTTCCGCGCCCGGGCGAGCCCCGCCTCGCCCCCCAGGCACAGGGAGGTCATGGGCCCCCTCGGAGGGCTGCGCGTCCCAGTGCAGGAGCACCCGAGCCGGCCCGGGCACAGCGAGGGAGCGGCGAAGAAGAGCAGGTGCATCTCGGCTCCGGCGGCGGTTGAGAAAGAGGCCCGGAGTGCTGTCAGGAGAGACAGGGACCATGAGAGGGGCAGCGGTGACCGCCAGAACGAGGAGAAGGTCCTGGAGCAAACTGGGAATAAGTCCTGGAGAAGAGCTGCCGTCCAAACGGAGCGAGCCAACGCGACCTATGAGGCCCGCCCAGTGAAGGGGGAGAAGAGCGATGCCCCGGCTGCATCCCTGTGCGAGCTTGGGAACCCTCCGCAAGATCAGAATATCCCGGTCTTGTTTCAGCCCTTACCTGCCAGGTCCCATGTCCAGCTCCAAGGCCCGCTTTCCTCGCAGCTGATGCATGTGACTCCAGTGCCGGTAAAACAAGTGCCAGTTCAATTGCAGCCTCTACTGCAGCGGCCAAAGATTGAAACAAAAAACGTTCCCCTCACAGTCCTGCCCTCGGATTCAGGTATTATGGTCAGAGAGCTTGCAGGGTGACTGGTTTGAGGCAGGAGAACACAAATGGAAAGGTCATGTTGGAAAACCATCCCTTTGCATAGGCTGGGTTTAGCACAAGTCTTGCACAGCATAAGACACAAAAGCATGGGAGCACAGAGTTCTGTGGTGGTTTGTTACAGTCAAGGCAGTTTTGTCACGTTCCTCCTGCCTGCATGAAACCCCTTAGGACAGCATTCAGAATTACACTGAGTTGTGATTGCAGTTTTAAGGTCAGGAATCTGCTTGATTTTTAAAGCTATAAAGTAGTCATATATCTCTCTGCAAAGTTCTGGACCTGTTAAATGAAGAGCATTTTGAAACATCTATATTAGAAGGGGTTTTTTTAATATCTAGACAGTCAAAATTAATTAAGTAAGGTCTTAAAGACTTTTTCCTTTTATCAGTGATGTGAAAGAGTTAATTTTTAAAATTTTTCCAGGAGGAAATTGCTTGCTCAGGGATCAGTTTTAAGGGCCTGTGGATTCATCATATTGCCAGCTCAATTTAAATGTAGCCTGTGTTTACAAAGAGCCAAAGCCAGGTATCACGTAACAATCATTTGGGAATACATGTTCCTCCAACAAAATAAGTGCCCAAATCCAAAAAAACCCCCACAAACATATATATTTGTATCTCAAAAAACCCCAACTCAACAAAACACAAGCAGAAACCCAAAACATCAACAACTGTGGTTGAGAGGGCAGGGAGTGCACAGGTGTGGGACTAAGCAGCCTCCCCATCCTTAGTGCTAGTCCCTGCATCCTTAGGGTTTGGTTACTTAGTTCTGGTGGTGATAATAAATTTGCAGTGGTGTGGTCTGTGCCATGCAACAATTAGTTTATAATTTCATAAGAAAACAAGCCAACTGAAATCCAAACTAGTGTGTTAGCAGTCCCTGTTTATATACTTTTTAAAAAAATTATATGTAACAAAAGCCAGGTAACTGATTCCTTGTGCAGTGACTCAGCCAAGGGCAGTGCAGGATTTTGTAGGAGCTGCTCTCCAGATGTGCACTGAGTTTCATCTGTTCCACAGCTCTGGTGATGCTGTTACCAAACACCCTGTGGGTGTGACACTGAGTGTGAGCTGCTGTGATGGAAGGTGATGATCTTTCCTTGCCTTGTTGCACAGGGATGCCAGACACTCCATTCAGCAAGACCAAGAGTGGCCGTGTGAAGCGTCCCATGAACGCGTTCATGGTGTGGGCCAGGATCCACAGGGCTGCTGTGGCCAAAGCCAACCCGGGGGCCAACAACGCCGAGATCAGCGTTCAGCTCGGCCTGGAGTGGAGCAAACTCACTGAAGAGCAGAAGCAGCCCTATTACGAGGAAGCTAACAAAATAAAACTGAGGCACAGGGAGGAATTTCCTGGTAAACATCTTAGTTATTTACCTGAATGATTTAGAAGTGCGGGGCTTTTTTGGAAAATTGATCTCTTGCATTATGGCAATTAATAGAGATGGAAAAAAAGTACAGGTATTTCAAGCACACAATCCTTCTGGGTGCTTGAAATGATGAATTTTTTAAAGCATCCAAAATGCTGGTGCTTAGAACACTGCAGCTATAGCAGCTTTTTTGAATGCTTTAATAGTCTTAATGGCCAGAGAGTGAGTTTGTGTGGCCTGCTGCATCATTCCTTGCTCCAGAAACAGCTGCCCAGGTGGCCTGTGGTGACACATGTGTCCATTTCTTAAAAGCAGGAAAGGGAAATGTCACAGGAAGCACAAACAGCATTGTATTCTGTGGGATTCTGCAACATGTAGACTTGAGGTTCCCACATAATGGTGTGGAAAATGTTTCACAGCATTTGTCAAGTATTAAAATTTGTACTCTTAACAATTTAATTTATCCAGAAGATAACAGAATGTAAAACACTTTAAAAAAGCTGTTGAGATACCAGGTGTTGTGATCCTTTCTCTCTCTGTTGTCATAATGCTGCTTGTTCATGATCCTGTCTAATCTTTGTAAACAAAGAAAAGAGCATCACTCTCCCTCTCTCCTTGCATCTTTCAAAAAAAAAGAAAAAAAACCTGTTTCTTTAAAGTTGCATTAAGAATTAACCTGTCTAGGAAACTCAAAGAAAAGAGCATCACTCTCCCTCTCTCCTTGCATCTTTCAAAAAAAAGGAAAAAAACACGTTTCTTTAAAGTTGCGTTAAGAATTAACCTGTCTAAGAAACCAAATAGCTCAGTGTAAATTCATAATATGTTCTTGTGACTGTTAGTGTTTGGTTAATGTTGTCGGGCAAAGGCAAACCTGCTCTTCCACAATCTGTCCAGGGTTCCCAGTGGATCATATTTTCTATGTCTTGTAACCTGCAGATATATGTGAGACTTAAGGGGTTAAGGAAACCATGAGGAAAGACCACATTTGAGTAGCCGTGGTTTTCCTCCACACTGCCCACAGTACAGTATCATGTTCTCCTTAATGTGGTTTCCTCAGCTGGGCCACATCACTCCCCAGTGTTTGGTATTTTTTTGTCTCACAAGCAGCTACCACTTGGTAACTTCTAAACAATACCCAAATATTTCTGTTTCATTTCCATCTCCAGTAAAATTCCCCATTTCTAGCTCACAAAAACAAGTGGAGCATTGCCATTGCCTCAAGGAGCAGGTTTTGGATTTGTCTTATCAGATCCTTCAGAATTACAGATAACATCGCTTTAGATAAATAATTAAACCATCCAAAATATTGGATGTCTGCATCTTTTTTTTCATCTCTGACAGGTTGGGTTTATCAGCCAAACAAAAAGAAGTGTTCTCCACCACCTGGCGCTGCTGCATTTTCAGGCACTTCCCAGAGTACCATCGCTACAAATCCAGCTGGCACCCTTTCCTTCTCAACACCTACTTACTCTTTTGTCAACACCAGTGTTAAGAACAGTATTGGACGTCCAATCTGTGAGTTTTCAGTAGTGAATTATTTTAAAAATTCAGAATTTACCTGTTCCAGTAGTGACAAGGCAAGGGGGAATGGCTTCAAATTGAAAGAGAGTAGGTTTAGATTAGATACTGGGAAGAAACTTTGCTGTGAGTGTGGTGAGGCCCTGGCACAGGTTGCCCAGAGAAGGTGTGATTATTTACCAACACTTCTTTGTACTTAAGATGCTAAGCTACAGCTGCTTCTTTCCCTCGTTTGGTCTCCACCTTACAGATACCCTGGAAGGATCCTTTTTTACAAAAAGTCCACACTGGCAGTGAAATAGTGTGAGAGCCCCAGACCAGTGCAAGAGCTGATCTGCTTGTTCCTTAGAGAAAGAGCTCTGGCTCTGTCAGTGCAGGGACAGTGGATTTCAACTGAGCAAATAGCTCAGATCCAGGCAATGGCATTTTCCTCTTTAAGCATCCTGGAAAGGGCTGCTTTCTTTGCAATGAGACAAGAAAACGGAATGCCTGATTATTCTGTGTGGTAATACTTGGAGATACCAAAACAAAAGAATGCTAAGCTTTGTTCTTATGAAGTTCTGAGTTAGTGATGTCTGAAAATTGCTGTGCAATGTGTTTTGAAATCTTTCCCTATAAAGGCAGCCCTGTTGATGAGGTGTGATTTGAAAGTGTACATTGAAGTTTGTGCTCTGCAAAACATTTCAAAGTAAAAAGTGTTTAGTGGGTACATTCATTGATGAAATAAGGAAACATATTGGGGATTAGGGTGTTTTAGGCTCCTCAGCACACAGATTTGTTACAAATTTGGCTCACTTCACATCAGTAGACTTGTGAGGTCTTCTGAGCTGAAGGCACACTCCATCCCATTGGTGGGGCCTTACTAGGACAAGACAGAGCCTCACCAGAGCAATGGACCCACATCAGCCACTTCCTTCCTCCCGTGGGTTTCTGTGCATGAAGCTTTGCTGTGTGGGCTCCAAAGCCATCTCTCAGAATGGTGCCTCATTAGGTGTATGACATGAGTTGCTGGGAAATTTCAGGGGGAATTATTCTGTCTGTACCCAGAAATGCTGTGGTTTGCTCTGATGCTGTTTATCAGAACTCTCTGTTCCTGTCTGATAAGTATCTGTTTTATTTCCTGAAGGTGAGTCTCCCGCCATCCATCTGCCGGCTTCTTCCATCCAGCACGCTGTGCCCATGACCCTTTTCCAGACCACGGCTGCAAGCACCACATCAGTGGCAGTTGCAGTTCCAACCCTGCCCCTGCACCCTGTAGTTTCATCACAGCACTTTGCTGAACCTGCTCAGACAGAAGCTTTTGTATCACCTGGGCTCAATTTCTCCCTGAAGAGACCTGCACCCGTTTTCGCTGAGAGCTTCAGCAACAGAAACCCGAGTAACATCAGCAGCACTAGTGGCAGGTTTTCTGTCTCTAGCACTGAGATCCCAGGGATTTCTGTTTTTCCTAGAGGCGTAGCTCTTCCCCAGGCTACCCCTTTTATTCCCTCACCTGCCTACGTGTCTGCTCCCATTGGACAACCAGCCAGTTTGTTTGGAGGAGCTCCTCAGTTTCCATTTTGCCACCCTTCCTTTATACCTGGACCTCGCTGTTTCCCCTCAAGGTAATGAAACCATTTCAATACCAGTAAGAAAAAATGCTGAAAGGCAGAGAATCTTTTCACTTGCAGACAGCAGGTGGAGCATTCAGAGGGAAAGGAGCTCTGACCTTCCTGTAGCTGCTGTGTGCTGGGACCCCCTGGCCTCAGCCTGCTCGTAATACGTGCCCAGTTACTGAAGGCTCCATAGAACTGCTGCAGTAATTGGCACTCCCAAGGCCATGGAAAACAGAAGTATCTTCTTTCCACTTTACGGGTCTAAGTGCAGTTGATTTCAGCAGAAGAGCATTAGGTAGAGATAATGTAAATATAGTTTGAAAGTGGTTAGATAGAATTGGTGGGTGTGTCCTGGAGGTGTCTCCTGGGTACACTGTGAGTGCCATAAGTGCTAATATTTCTGAAACCCAGCCTGGTGGGAAGTGTCTGCAGAATTCCTGTGTAAGTAGTAATTCCCAGTTCTTCCTTTTCAGTCAATCAGAGGTCCCCTAATCAAAGAATTTCCAGGCTAACACACGTGGTGTCCTGTGGGTGTTTGTGGGCTGAGCATGCACAGGAAGCAGCAGTGCCCTGGTGCAGGTGGCAGCTCAAACACCAGGCATCTGTTGCTTATTCTTTACAAGGCATAATTTTGCTTTCATGAGTGTGCAATAGCAAACCTAACAAATTATTACGATTTTTAGACTTAAATTTTGCCTGTTCATGCACTGTTGTTCTCACTAGCAGCAGCAGCCAATATGTTCCTGTGGCAATAAGACCACCTGGTCTTTAATTAGGGCTAATGATGACCCATCAAAGTCAGAAGAACTTAATGACAAGTGCAATACAAGACATTTCTATTTTTGAGGTCCTTTAAGGAAACACAGAACACATATTCCCAAAATTGCTAAAAATGATCTTTGCTCAGCCCTTGGTAGAATTAAATGAGATGGTTTTGTGAGGCCTCTGAGAGAGAAGAGTTCTTGTAGCATAAAAGACTGTTCTGATGTTCTGATTTCACACATTAATGGACTTCTGAAGTCCATTAATGCCATCTGAATGCCAGCTTTGCAAATGCCAGGGTCTTTCTAATACAGTGATTTATAAGTTCTCTGTCCTATAAACTAATTTCTTGCATACAAGAGTCATGATTTCTGAACTGAAAGTGCAGATGTATGCACTAAAAATTTAAATATTAGATTGGAATGATGATTAGTCCCCTTGAAACCTCAAGAGCTATTGTATCAATGTCTTTACAATGCCTGCACTGTGGAGCTCTATTACTTCTTCACATATTTTTGTTTTCTTCAATTAACAATGTAGTTAATTTCTCTAAAACACTGTAAATTACAATCCCTGTGTCTTTCTGCATCAGAATAAAAATTCAGGTGTCTGCCACTGGAGGAATGCAGTTCCATTTGACATAGTAACTTCCTGCAATTTACCATGTGTTTACTTTTAAAAAATGTATTACTATGCATTCTTTAAATATTAACATTGACAAGCACATATTGGGCACAAGGACTTCCTGTTCTGTTTGCTAACAGTGTAACAGATGTAAGATCTCACTAAAAATTACAAATAAGAGCATTTTACCCCAGGTCTGTCACAAAATTTGGCATACAGAAATTACACAAACTGACTTTTGATGATTTTTAAAATTAATCTGAGTATGTTGGTTAACTCATTGTATGCTGGTTTATCTATGATTTTATTTGATTGATAAATACAGTGGGGTTTATGTTTGTTCTCAGAGCAACCTTGTGTGTGCATGAGGTTGAAGAGATGCTTATGCACAGAAATGGAATCTGAGCTACTCTTGTCCTGGCTCTAGTGCTGAAACTAGGTGTGGTTTTAAATTTGTGTGTTTTAAAGAACAGGATAAGCTGAGTAGCACAGACCATCAGTGTCCTTGTGCAGCCTTGCATTTCTGAAAGCCAACCTTGAATCTCTTCCCTTGCAGCACATTCCCACTCAGAGCTCCCTTTGGCTACGGGAATTTCTCCAGCTCAGTGCCTCAGTGCTTTGGCTTTTATGAGGAGAGGAACCAGAGGCAGGAGGTGATATTTTCCACTCTGGATGAAGACTATAGTTTCAGGGCATACTCAGAGGAGAGGCTGTGTGAGAACCAGCGTGTCTGTGGGAGCCCTGAGGTGGTGTCCTGCCAGAGCACCTGCAGCGAGGAGCGAGTGCTGAGCCCCCTGCCACAGCTGGACGTGGAGGTGGTAGAGGAGGTTCTGCCATCCCCCCCATCTACTCCCTCCAGCACTTACATTGTCAATGTAACTGACAGTGATGAGGAAGAGGAAGTAAAGTTTTTTCAAGTATTGTAATTTTTAAAACTTATTATAATCCAAAGAGATATTATAGAATGGGAAATAAATGTTTTCCTCAACACAACTTTTTCAGTCAGCGTGTTCAATGGGAAACCCAGGTAGCTTTAGTAAGTTGCACAGGTCCTCATCTTTTGAAGAGTCTGATGAGCTGTTTGTGTAAGGGGAAAGTCTTATAAATAGCACAAAATGCCTGTTCATTTCTAAATTCTCACTGAAAGCTGATATGGCCTGCAGGAATGCATGTGGCCAAATGTACAAATCCCTCCAGAAGTATGTTTTGGGGTATAAAACAGCTGTTTGTGAGATTATTCTCCAGATCTAACTTCCCTCTTCTCTCATCTTTCTTTTTATACCCCGTGGAGTAGGATATCAGACATATTTCAATGCACCAGAATCTAGAATGGTGCAATGTTGTGATTTATTCTACCAAGGCCAGAGAAAGGGAAGACTGGTTTAACATATCCTGGATATACTAATGGGAAACTACTTGTGAGGGTGATCCCTTCTTCCCTCCCAGCTAGAGCTGATGTCCTGGAGTGGTTGTGAGGGACCTGTGTCTGCAGGTCTGTGTCACTGCAGCCAGCCCTCAGCTGAGCTCTCTTGAAGGCTCTTCTGTCTTGTCTACACCAGAAGTGAAAATTACACAAACAACCCACTCAAACCTGGCTTCCTCTGCATCATCCCTCAGCATGTCTGGTAGCTCTGCAGCCGGGAAAATGTGATAGAAGAGGTTTTTAGTTCCCATTTCTAGGTGATTTGCAGTTCACCCACAAATCTTCCCGTCATGCAGATTCCTGAAGTGCCAAGTATCTGTGCTGTTACTTCTCCTGAAATGTGGGAAGTGGCTGGTGTTGGCAGGGCCAGTGCCTTGGTGGCTGTGTGCCCTCCTGCAAGTCTTCATGGCAGTGCAGAGGGTAATTGGGACATAAAAGGGACATGTTCTACTCTCTTATAATTATTTTCTTCCTAACTGTCCACCTTAATCTAAACTAAAAGCCACCTTGCTTCCTTCTCAGCTTGAAAAACAGATGAAGATTTTCTGTACAAAGTTTGTTTTCCTCCTGCTACTGTAAAAGTCTAAAGACATTTGATGCTTCCCAGTACATCACTCATCCATTTACAAAGACAACTTTCTTCTTCTAAATTACTGGATAGTTTTATGGAGTGGATGTTATTAAAAACCCTTGTGCTGTTATGCCTGTTTCCCTTTTCTTATTAGAATTAACAATTTCAATATAGGCACTGTTGTGTTGGAGAGGGTTGCAGGCAGCACAGACAGGATTAGAAGTGTTTCACATGTGGAAATTGAGTTAAAAGATGTGTCTGCAAATATAATCATCTTCAAGTTCACTTGCCTGTTGGAATGAAGCAAAAGTCATAGCAGAAAGTGGTAGCAGTGACCCACCCTTTAAAAGAAGCACAGGGAGTGCTTTGATACCCTTCTGCTATCAGCACATCAGGACAAGCCCTTGTCTAGCTCCTGATCATCTTACAGCACTTCTCCCTCTTTGGCAGGACAGCTGCTCCAGGGCCCTTCCAAATATTCCTGCTGTCCTACATGGGTGGTGGAAAAGCAGAGCTGAACAGAATATTCTGGGTCAGCTGAAGCTGCTCTCAACTGTCAAGACACTGGATAAAGGAGTTAATTCTTGAATCTCCAGTTTCCTTCACTGATTCACAGCCTCCTTCCTTTGATCATTTCAAATGATCTGAACTAGAAGAATGTTCTGTAAAATGGGAGATTTCACATTCCACTCGAGTCAGCCAAAGTTGTAACATTTCTCTCATCAGTGAGAGTGTGTGTAGTGCAGAGGTTAGGCAGGACAGTCCTCTCCCTTCTCCCTTCTCCTGCTAAGGTTTGATTCTGGGAAAAGTTTCCTTCAGTGTCAGCAGGAGTCTTCTCAGAGCACTTTGTTCCACAGCCTTTCCTAATAGAGTTCACATGAAATATTACTGAGCTGTGGTACATGTCTCTGTCATTCTCTGCTCAAGTCTGGTTCTTGAACAGGCATTTTCCTCTCCCTGGGTCCATTTCTGTCTAAGTGCCTAATTCCTGATTTACTATGAACATAAAGGGACAATCCTCATCTTTTGCACTCCAGCTATCAACAATAGCATTAAATCATCTTGAAAATTTGTCAAGCAAGTGCAGCACCCCCTCTGCAAAAGCTCTGTCATCAGCTTTGCCCTGGGGAGGCTGAAACACCTCACCCTTGCTCTGGCTGCTGCATGGAGGCTGCTGCTCCATGCCTTGGCCATGGGGATGTAACAGATGAGGGAACAAAGCAGATTTGAAATTCCCAGCTGATACTCCTAATCAGACAGTTTGGATCCTGGAGGAAATGAGTCTGAGCCTGTGTAATTCTTAGATAACCAGGAGTCTGACCTTGTTCTGTGAAATCCAGCAAGATTTAGGGGAAGAGCTTTTGAAGAGGTGGGCACAGGCAGGATCTGGGATCTGACTCACCCTGTGCCAGAAACAGCATTACAGCACCTGGGCACTGTTAATAAGGCTAAAATACCCTGAATTTTTCTATACAAAAATGTCTCAGTAATGTAAGTAATATATTTTATATATATATATATATACACACACATATATATATGTATATATGCATATATGTGTGTATATATATATAAACCTAAACCTATATATAACCACTGCACAGCCTGTCATTATATTTTTATACAGGGAGTTTCTGGTGGTTTTAAAGTGAGATATCCGTTCTCATATTACCAAGATCCAAAGGTAAAAATATCACTATATAACAAATGCAAATATTACACATATTTTATTTTTATGATACTTGACTGCTGAAAACAATCATAACCAGATAGTTGTTGGCCTATGTATTTTAATAATCTTAATATAAGGCTCATTTTATTCCATTTTGTGCTTTTTTGAGCTGATCTTCTTTTAGAGAAATATATAGCTAAATTTGTGTCTAAATTTGGCTTGCATTTTTACTTATTTATAATATAGACATGCACAATAGTGGCATTGTTTTCTTCTATATTACAGGCAGCTATAAATAAGTAGGGGAATTCACAGGAAAATAAAAATCAAGATTTCCCTTCAGGATATTCCATATGATTAGAGAGGAGCTGAAATTTTCCCCCTGCATTTTTTGCTCTTCGAAACAAGAGGATTTACTTGTGCCGTGAAAATTCATGACCTCTCTATGGGCCAGCTAAAATGTCACTTATAGCCCTCTCACCCTGATTATTCCCTCTAGGTGTCCCTACCGTGCCTGACTTTCCTCTGCCAGGGTGATACCAGGAATAATCTGACCTTCACAGGATCAGAGAGATTCAGTTTGTGCAGTGCTGGGGGACAAAGGGGACATATGTGAGATATAAACTAAAATGGTACCTGCAAAAGGGAACAGTCACCTTTCCTTTGGGCAGCCCTGGCAGGAGCCCACAAAAACCTTCAGCATAAAATATATTAAAGTTTTCAATAGCATAAATAATATTCTGGACAAGAGACAAAATCATTACTGTTATCTGGCAAACCTTGATTTTGAAGGGAGTATTCACTTCCTACCAGCCTGATTTACTTATACACTCTACCCTTAACCTCTCCACATGCAAATTGTCCCCATTTCTCGTTTCCCTGGTGGTTCACCTACACAGACAATTGAAGCACAGAGATGAATAGAGTGGAAAATGCAGATCAATGTCTGTCTGAAGAGTGTGGTTAAGAGGTAATGGCTCTTCCTGCCACTCGGGGCTGACCCCATAAAAATCCGTGTCAGCCAAGCCTGGCAGCCTTGAGTGGGGCTGCAGCTGAGCTGGCTGTCACTCCCTGACACAGGACAGGCAGTCTGTGGGCTCAGCGTGTGCAAGGAGCTCCTACAGCACCATGGAGTCCCCCAGTGTTTGCAGCTGGTACCTCGGCGTGGCCCCACTAGCTTGGGCTCTCCTGTCCTGCCGTGACCCCGACCCCAGGGGCTGATTCAGCAGCCGTGCACCCCCCAGGCGCTCAGCTCCCTGAAGGGCAGGGATCCAGCAAAGAGGCGATGTGTGGACTTCAAGCCTTGGCTCAGCCCTGAAGGATGCAGGAGAAGACAGGGATGCTCCTTCGGGAGCCTCATGGCAGGATATATCCCCGTGGATATCCCTGAAGGGCAGCACTGGGAATACGAGCTCTGGATGTTCCCAAGTCCTTCCTCAAGCCTGGCCCTCCCATCGACCATAAAGGGGAGAGCGGCAGAGAACATCCTTTTGCTTCTGCCCTTTTATACAGGCACATAAAACTCTATCCTGTATCCTTTCCAGTATCCAAGAGTAATGTATTTCGCAGAAATTTAGGATGTCTCTGGAACCATGGAATCAGCTATGATAGGATTGCACATAAATACAGCAAACAAATAAATAAACAGCTCTTCCTTCCCCCAGCTCTCCCCTTTTTCCTAGCTTTGGAAGCACAATGGATTTCCGCGCTGGCGAAGGCGCTGGAGGGGAGGTTTTGCAGAGGGAGCCCCAGGGAGTGCTCGGGTTTCCCCCTGCCCCGGAGCGGGCACAGAGCCCGGCGGGGCAGAGCCGCTGGACCACCGGGAGTATCCCGGGATGTGCGGAGGGAGAGCAAGAGAGGAGGGGGCTGCGGGGCGGACGGAGCCCGGAGCGGTGGGAGGGGACAGGCGGCGCCGGGCGGGTTTATAGGGCGGCGGCGGCGGCCGAGAGCGGTCCCTGCCCGGAGCCATGCGGGGCCGGGGGCTGCTCTGCGGCATCGCCCTCTCGCTGCTGCTGCGGCCGCCGCCCCGTGAGTGCGGGGTGCCCTTTCCGAGTGCGGGGTGCCCGGCCCGGAGCTGTGCGGCAGCGCTCCGGCTGCGGGAGCGCCCGGGGAGGGAGGCTGGGAGGATGGATAGATGGATGGATGGATGGGTGAGTGGGTGGGTGGGTTGGGGCATCCTCCTGCTTTTCCTACAACCAGCGCAGAGCTCCCTCTCCTCTCCCGCCCCGGCTCCGTGCTGCCTGAGCCCCGGGCCGGGATGCTGAGCCGCTCCCCTTGTCTCCGCAGCCGCGGCCGCCGAGGAGCGGCCCCAGCCCGAGGTGGTGGTGCCGCGCTGGGCAGCCCCGGGTGGCCCCGGCAGCCCCAAGGTAGGTCCAGCGCTTGGTCTCTGTTTTGTTGGCGGACCTGCCTTTGGGGGCAGGGGGTGTCGCGGGTGGCGCAGCACCTGGCGAGGCGCGGTTGGGCTTTGCTAAGCCGTGGGGATGAGCAAGGAGCTGCCATGGCTCCTGCAGATCGCAGGAAAGGCTGAGCGAGCTGGCTGGTGCATCTGGGAACTGCATTCAGCCTGCCTTCTGCTGTGCCTTAAAGCCTCGGTCTGTGTCTGTGAAAGGGGAGCGGGGCCGTGCATTTAGGTGGCATTTAGGGAACGGCTGGATAGAGTGAAAGGGGAGCGGGGCCGTGCATTTAGGGAACGGCTGGATAGCAGGATCTGCTGTAGGAGAAGATAAGCCCAGAAAGCCATCTGTGTCCTGGACTGCACCAAAACAAGTGTGACCAGCAGGTCAAGGGAGAGGATGTGACCCTGTGCTCTGGTCAGGTGAGACCCCACCTGCCGTGTCTGGGATCCCCAGCACAGGAATGATATCGACCTGTTGGAGCCAGGGCTGGGCAGTGAAGATGCTCCAAGGGCTGTAACATCTCTCCTATGAAGACAGACTGAGAGAGTTGGGGGTTGTTCATCCTGGAGAACTCTCTGGAAAGACCTTGTAGCATCTTTCAGTACCTAAGAGAGCTACAAGAGAGCTGGAGAGGGACTTTTTACAAGGGTGTGGATTGACAGAACAAGGAAGAATGATTTTAAGCTGAAAAAGGGCTGGTTTAGATTAGATATTTGACAGAAATTTTTGACTGTGAACTGACAAGGCACTGGGAGAGGTTGCCCAGAGAAACTGTGGATGCACCATCCCTGGATGTGTGCAAGGCCAGGCTGGATGGGGCTTGGAGCCATCTTTCCTAGTGGAAGGTGTTCCAGCCCGATGGCATGGGGGTGGAACAAGAGGATCTTTAAGATCCCTTCCAGCCCAAACCATTCTCTGGTTCTGTGAATCCCAGCTGTGGGGGTGCTTCACTAAGTAAGAAAAGCCAGCCAGCAGCTCAGGTGGGTTTGGCTGTGCCTCAGACACTGTGTTACTGCAGCTCTCACCCCTGCTGCTGTTCCATGGGTGGATGAAGGGATATCTCAGCAGCCTCCAGACTCTGACAATCACTGAGGTCCAGATAACATCAAACACAAAACACAGTTCCCTTTCCCAGGCTTGGTGTTGCTGCAATCAAGAAGTAATTGCAGTTGTGAGATTGACAGAAAGAGGAAAGTCCACAGGGTGTTTTTTACATTGTGAACCAAAAAAAAAAAAAGGAAGCTCAGCATTATGGAGACATGTCATTTTTCTTGAATATAGTGGTGTTATTTGGGAATTTACTAATGGGTCTTTTCCATAATATGAGACTTTCTAAAACTTATCATTGTGTCCTATAACACACAAAACCCTCTACAACGACTCTCTTGTGATCTCAGTTCTTTTCAAAATGCCCTTGTGATACTGCCTGCAGGTTTTGGTTCTGTTATTGATAGTGATGCAAATACATCTGGAGAGCATTTCCCCTCACATAAATTTGCTGGGTCTCAGGGGTCGCACTTGGTTTGTTTCAGGCAAGTTCCCATTGGCTTTGAAATGAGTGTTAGCAAAGCTTATATACAGCTGGGATATTTCATTTACACAGCAATTGATGGACTGAAGCAGTGGGATTACTGAAGCAGGAGGGAGGGTGATATGAGTAATAATGATGTTAGCACAACCTTTGTGAAGAGATTTTATGGTGATGGAGACCCTCAGCTATTGGCAAGGCAGCCTTACAGTGCTTTCATGTTAGTGACTGAAGCACAGACCTACCCTCAGATGAATTGTGCACCTGTGATTTAGTAAAAGAAGCTCTGCCTGTTGCAATTATCCCTTTTTGTATATCCTAAATGTATTAATTTGCTTTGCATCATCTGCGTGGGCCTGATGCCACGTCCTGGAAACTGAAGGATGAGCAAAACCCAGAATATGAGCAGGGAGATGATGAAAAGAAATACTTATATTTGCTGAAATGGCAAGTGAGCATAACTCGGGGCTGACAGAACATCCCATTCAGTCAGTCTTGCTTTCTTTAATTTTCAATGTTCTGTTCCTCAAAGTCTCCTCCAACACTGATTCAGAAAATACTCGGGGTTAATAATTTCACCAACCCTCATGATTTCTTTATTCTTCCAGCTGAATAAAGTGCACTGTTATATTAATATGAGCTATTTCTCTTCTGGGGAATTTCTTCATCCATTTTCTCTGTGAGAAAGCATTCAGACTTGGAAACCCCAAGCTGACTTTACTAGTTTTGCTTTGAGGGGGGTAAAACTGCAGACCCCAGAGCCTCTTTTAGTTGCGCCTCTAAAAATCTCATTCTATGCTTTAAGCCTCTGGAATTATTATTATTTTTTTTTTTAATTTTTTTTAATGTTGGGGTTAGTGTATGCATTTGGCATTGCACTAAGAAATTGAGGTGCATTCTGTTCAAAGCAGCAGGCTCTGGGGAGGCCTGAAATTCTGTCTGTACAATGGCTGGGGTCTGAAGGCATCCAAGGGTCCCTGTTCCCTGCCTTTCACTGGCACTTTCTGTGAGTAAAGGAATGAATGAGAATCTCTGGAAGAGGCGTGATTCCTCTTGTCCTGAAATAGGCTCCTAAAAATGTCTTTCTGCTGTGACAACAAAGGAAGCTTTGGTTAACTAGCTCAGACATTTGACTCTTCAATCTCTGGGGGCAAGTCGTGTGATGTGCTGAGCACAATCTAGAGCAGAGGGACATGCAGGGAGCTCTTCCCATCCAACTGCACCTCCAAACACTCCAACACAAGGACCTGTTGCCTTGCCTGAGCACTGTATTCCTCCTGGGATACCAGGTGGTGTCTCTAGCTCAGGTACAGCAGCCCAGCAGAGGCCTGCACTGCTTGCTGCCTCAGCATGGCTGTGCTGTGGATGCAGCAGCCTGCCGGGAGCTGGGAGCCACCCTGGTGCATCCCTTCCCTTCCCCACCACTCCAGCTCTGAAGCAGGAGGAAGGTGAGGGGTGGTTTGAGGTCAGCTGCCATTTCCAGTTTGTATTTGTGGATGTGTTCATAAGGATGATGATGTATGAGTAACAGGCACCCTCTCCCCTGCACACAGCATCCACCCCGAGCTGAAGTTACAGTGGAGGCAGAAGGCCAGGAGCTCGTCTTGGAACTGGAGAAAAATAGGTAAGTGTGCTTGTGCCCTGCATTGTGATCCCTCTTCAATAATGAATAAGAATTACAGTGAGGTCAACAGGAAAACCTCCACTGACTTCAGCAGGGTTTTGATAAAGACAGGATGTGGAAGTCCTTCACTGGATTTCAAGGTTATTCTGAGTCCCCTCAGATGTTAATCAGCCAAGGAGCACATTATAGCAGAGCTTTGTCAGCAAAAAAACAGATGGTGACCTGGCCCTCAGTGTGTAAACTTATTTTTGCATCATAATTCTTCCTACATTAACTGGGAAATGTTGTTGATATGAAGCTCCCTATTTACCAAATGGCTCAGTGCTTTAGAGTCAGCGTGACTCTAATGAGGATTTCATTTGCTGTGATCCAAAGAGGTCCTTTTCCTCTTCCTAGAAGAAATGATCTGACAGTTTCAATTCCATTAGTGCCCTTCATGCTAAAGCAGACTGAAAAATTGTTTTTGCATTAACTGAAATGCAGCCTCCTCTCAGGCATGTGAGAGCAATGCTGTGTGCTACCGTAGGGGGTGATGAATATTGAATTCAGCTGAAGCTGCAGATTAAGGTAGGGAGAAGGACTCTAGTCTGGAGGCCACCCCAGAGCCTCTCTGCCTGTGAGCACATTAGTTTCCAGCAGTGCAATAGCAGCTGGGAATTTAGCTGCAAGAAGTTTGTTTTGCTCAGCAGTCCACTTGCACTGTTGGTGTCCACTTGCACTGTTGGTGTTTTGTTTATTTTTAAATGGGCTTGAAGATTTATCTATGGAAAGACAACCAAATGTTTGTCTGCTAGAATCAGTAGGAATAATAACCTCAGAATAATGACCCTGTTCATATTTTAAATGTATTTTATGGACATTCCAACCACAGAGATTGAGGGCTCAGCTTTCCTCCTAAAAGAGTGAAATGTTAGAAGATCTTACTAGTTCTGATGGCAGTGCATAAACCTAAATGATAGGAGAAAAAAACAGGGTTTTTTATCACCATTTTCTGCAGTAAAGCCTGAAATGTGATGGCTGATGGAAGGTGAGTGTGAGGTGTTTTCTGTAAAAAGTCACAAAACCTACTGAGAGATCCAGTGCTGCAAAAAATGGATGCTTTTCATAGGCAGTCATGCACCTGTGTAGAACTAAACAGAAACAGCTATAAATTCTGTGTATTTTAGCATATTTCAGCTGGGAAAACAAGGCCAGGCACCATGAGCACTGCTAAGCCAGTCCTGCCTGGAGGAATTGCTGCTGCTGATGACAGTGGCACTGTGCCAGGTCTGACCTGAGCCTGGAAGCAGCACAACCTCTGATGCTGCTGGGGGTCTCCTTCCAGCACTGCCAGGCCTTGCTGATTCTGCAGTTGCTATGCAAAGGTGAATATTTCTGGCACAGCAGAAGCTGGCCAGAGGAAGGGTCCTTGCTGAGCTGATGTGTTTGGGCTCCAAGCACAGTGATGTCAGCTCCAGGTGCTCGCGGGAGCGGTGCCATGCTATTTCCAGCACAGAAAAACCCTTTGCTGGTGTTAGTAAACACAGTTATAATAATAGAAGGTTCCTATTGTGTTTATTTCCTGAAGTGCATTTTCATTCATTGAGATGTATACAGACAGGGTTGGAAGTGTGTGCACACACTTCCACTGCAGGATGGATCTCCTTTGCAAGTGCTGATGAAATAGCACTTGGTTGAAAACCAACTGGTTTGGAGCTTTTAATTTTTATTTTCAGTGCAAAATGCAGGTGATTCATAGACAGCAGTGCTTCATGTGGGAGTCTTGCTAGGCCTCAAGTCCTTGCTCAAGAAAGGTGAGGGTACAATCACAAAATGCAATTAGTGGAAGGGCTCCACTTCTCAGAGACTTGTGAAAGTGCTGAAGCAGTTGAGAGACTTAAATTAAAAGAGGAATGATGGAGCCCTGCGTATTTATCAGCACCCACAGAGCACTTTTAAGTGGAGACAAACCTCTTCTCCTTGTTGAAGAGAGTGGCAAGGCAGAGCCCAGCCTGGGTTGCTCCACAGCACCAGGAGCTCAGCACTGCTCCTGCTTGTCTCACAGGGGAAGCTGAGGTTCTGGGTGAGGTTTGGGGTGCTGGGTAGCTGCAGCATCCAGGATTTCTGCTGGGAAGAGTTTGTTGCCCAGGCAGCAGAGAAAGTGAAATCCCCCAAGAGGGAAGTGTCCCTTCAAAGCTGTACAAAACCTGTCAGATCCAGGTTGCAAATTCACATGAAAATGGGCATAAGAGAACTGCAACTTCAAGGAAGGTACTTGAGGCTTTTTTAACTAAGATAAGCCTCAGAGAACTGGGCTATTTAATTGCTCCAATTTAGAGGAGCATTTGGAAACCAGCTTTTCTGTTGAGGTTGGTGCTGTGCTCCCCCTCTGTCCCTGAGCTCAGCACAGGGATGTGAATGCACACACCTGGCCCACATTTCACTCTTGTATCCACATCCCAGACTCCCATCATTCAAGGAAAGCAAGAAATTGCCATAATTTGAGTTTGGTTGGGCTATGATTTACCCAGTGGTTCCCAAAACTAGAAAGTAGATATGCCAATCCACTGAAACTGCTTCAGGTGATGTTCTTGGTGGATTAGGCAGCCTTATTGCATGTTCCCCACTCTCCTTCTGGAGAAATAACTGATTAAATTGCTTTGAAAAGTGAAGGAAGTGTCATAATCTGTACTCTAGTAGGGATGCTAGCTTTGGAAGAAACATTCTAGTTTCAATATGTGGAAGAAATGTTCACACCATCCAATTTCATATTCCGTATGAAAAGGACATCATGTTCATCCACAGAGGTGAAACACAGAAATTATTGCATATCTTGCTTCAGAGCTGTGCCCAACCCAGTGTTTTGTAATAAGCTCATCACACATCTGCATTTGGGCTTCATATATCTGTGAATACAATTATTGCATTAGCAGTTAACATAATATTGCATTATTTCCTGTCCAGGAATTTGATAAGAAGTCAGAAACACACTGGAGTTTCAAGCAGAGTTCATGACACACTAACATTTCAGGATAATGACAAAATATATCACTCAAATGACTCTGGCTTGTTTTAAATGATTCAAATCCATGTCCTGCAGCTGTGGGATTGGAAAGCTCAAAGCTGCACAAACAACAAATATATGGAGAGTTGCCTATAAAGCAGCTTTAAATTTGGCTGGGGCTTAGGAGCGGAAGAATCTGAGTTGCAAACTTTGGATGAAAAGTGACTTTTTAAAAAGGCATTTGCATTTGTTAATAAAAAGCAGCTTTGAGCCAAGCAGGGACAGACTGAGAGCCTCTCAATGTGTGTGGCAGCAGTGACTGGGGTGAGGCTTTTCTTAGTGAAGAGGAGAGCTCCCATTTGCACAGCAGAAACCTGCATGGAATTTGGCTTCTCACCTCTGTGAAAGACAGGGAGCAAAAAGACCTCTCTTTGTCTCTTTCTCTCTTTCTCTCTTTCTCTCTTTCTCTCTTTCTCTCTTTCTCTCTTTCTCTCTCTTTCTCTCTTCTTCTCCTCTCTTCTCTCTCTTCTTTCTTTCTCATGTCTGTCATGGGAAGAACACACTTGGGAAAGGCCCTCTCAGCTGCCTCTCAGGGGTATTGGAGGCTTCTCCAATGAATTCCTGGGAGATCCTGGGGTGTTTGTTTCAGCTCCTTATTCCGGGCACTGCCCTGGGTGGCAAAGCCCCAGTGGAGATGTGCAGGAATTGCCTGAGGACACAGCAAAGGACACCCAGAGCTCACCTGGTCTGACCTCAGGAGCCAACAGAAAGTTGTTTTTAGGTCACTCTGATAGGAAGCAGCATCATTTCCAAGCTCTCCTGGCCCCACCTGGGTAGGTGACAAGTGTTCCCACCCAGCCTGGTGCTCTCAGTGGTGCAGTAAAAGATCTGTCACTTGTATTCCTGTGTTTCCTGCTTTTGCACATTTCCAGGGCCTCTCCTACCAACTGAGTGAGGAAGTTGCTGCCCATTTCTGAGCAGGAAGGATATATGGGATTATTCCACTGATGGCTACACATCATCAGTGTCTAATGGGCTTCCTTCATGGGCAGGGGTTAAGGGTTATGCAGAGGGGAAATTGAGTTTATCCTGCTCTACTGTCTCTTGGAATCATCAGAGAAACAGGGGTGGGATCTGGAAAGCCACAGCTGCTTTGCAGCTTCCTGATTCCCTCAGGATATTCAGTGATTCCTCTGTGTGGGGCAGAGAGGAAGAGACCTGGAAATGAAGCCTTTTAAACCCTTTGTGCACTGACTCATTATCAGCCAGTTTTCCATTTATTTCATTTCCTTTTTCCTCTCTGGGTAACCTTTATGGTTCCTATTGGTAAGTCAAGGGTCTATGTGATAAATCTTTCTTGGGTCCTGTAACACAATTTACACAGTGAATGTCACAGATGATGTGGGTGGGAGAAGGAGATGGAGAGTCTTTAGTCTGTGATGCTTTCCCAGGCCTTAAAAATGGCTTGTTTAGTTCCACCTCAATAGTTGGAAATCCACTTTTTCCTTCCAAACTGCTGTGTTTACACAATAAACATGTTCTTAGCAAAAGCTCTAGAGGAAGGGAGCTTAAGAGCTCCAGGATTCATCTGGATGGAACTCACCAAGAAAAAAAAAATTGGATTTAATTGGTTTTATGAAGTGCCAGGTTTTGACTGCAATATTCCAGAGGCTCCCATTTCTCACTAGTGGTGGATATGGAAAGCAGGCCTGCCTGCTTGTGTTGTCATGAGTCATGTGTTGGTGATGTTCAAGATGGGGCCACTTCAGGTTTTGATAATAAATTCTGGCTTCAGGGAACATTTATGTGACTGAGAGGCAAGAGTTCACATTCCCCTTCTTACCCTACTTGGATCCTGTTGAGAGGCAATGGAGTGGGACCACAAATTGTAGATGGAAATCTCATGTCTAAGGTTTCTTGGGAAAATCAATTCCCTCCACCCCCAGATGCAGTCAGCCTGGCTGGACAGATTTATTGTGATTTGAGAAAAGGGACAGGGAAAGAGATGTAAGAGACTGCAGGCTCCACTTTTCTTGGTCCCATGACTGAAAAATCAATGTCAATGTTTCTCATGAGAGCTTCATGGACCATTTGGCTTTTGTTTTTTGGGAGGAAATAAAAACCATGTCCATCTCCTGAATACTGCTGGGTGTTTCTAAACTGGCAGCTGTCCATGCAGACTAGCCCCTCTGTAAAATGAACCCAAACAAGGTTGCTGATGGGACCAAATTATTAAAAGTCCTTCTTGCTGTAATTAGTAAGAAAATCAGAGTGCTGCTGGGGTGCTCTGGGTGCCTGTGCGTGATCTCAGGCTGGTGCATCTGAGTGTGTTCATGGCAGCCCTGAGCTCCTCTTAGGCTTGTGCTGACAAGTGATGTTTTATAGGCAAAACTCTCCTGTTTCTCAGGAGAATAGGGGTGAGGTTCTCAGGAGCAGCTGGGAAGTGTGCAGTCCCTCAGGAGGACGTGGCCATGCGAGCAGGGCCCCAGCTTGTTTCTGCTGTTTTTGGGAGTGTTTGGGTGTGCCTTGCAGCCCCTCTTCCTCCAGCTGCTCCTCTGCTCCTCAGCAGTGGCCAGATGAGCTGGAAGCCACGTCCTCTCCCTGTCCCCAAGTGCCACAAGGCAGCTGCCTGCCAAGAGAGCTGGGTTTGCCCGTGCCCTCAGCCCGCCTCTCCTGATGAGAACCATCTCAGTTCACGAGTGAAGGATTGACCCCCTGTCCCAGCAGAGCCAGGCTGCCCTGTGCTGCCAGCTCTGCACGCAGGGAGGAGGGCTCTGTGTCAAACAATGATATCATTGAGGGGCTGGAGTGGGACCAGCACGGCTCCAGGACAGCCATCAGCAGGAACCGCTCGGGCCATCTGTACATGATGGCACCGAGCCACCCTCCCTTCCTTTGGCTTCCTTGCTGACATTCAACCTGGCTCCCAAGGCTTCCCAGGGAGCAAACCCTGCCAAGAGCAGGCCGTTCCACCCTGAGCTTGGAGGCTGAGCTGGATGCTGGGGATTGACTGATCCTGCCGAAAGCTGGTCCCGTTGGAAAGGTGTGAGGCTCCTCTAGAACATCCCAAGCTCTCCTGTGCAGCTTCCCCTGGCCCCAAACCAGCTGCAGCTGCTATCAGCTTTAGCAAAGGAGAGTGCTCCCATCCCCAACCAGCTTTTTCTCTGACTTCATCAATTCTTCATGCTGATAACTCCTCTAATGAGAGACTCAGTGCTGCCTTTTAGGAAGATGATGTGTGCTAGCGATTTGCCAGCTGCCTGACTGGATCTCAGAAGCCTTTGAGTGATGTTGTTTTGCATCCAGACTTTTGCAGCTTCAGCGTGAGCTGCTGGAGAAGTGGTCACCACAGAGGCATGTAATGTAACTGAGAAGAAAAAACCAAATTGTGTCATTTTTTCCAGACTTTCCCTCTCCAGCAAGGAGGTGAACTGTGTGTTTTTCTGGAAACCTCCATCAGTGCTAATTCCCCTGGAATTAGCTGCTCAGCCTGGCAGGGATGTTGTCTTTCTCTTGTCAGAGAAGGTTTTGGGGTATGGGTGTTTCTCTGCTGTTTATCAAACAACTGGTACACGTGGAAAAAAGTCAAGACTGGCTGAGAACTCTGCTGCACTCTTGGTGACAGGAAGGTTTGTTTGCTGTTTATTTACAGTTTGGTGGAAAGCTTGGTGCTTGCTAAAGAAGTGAGTCAGACTGGGAATGAAATTTTACGGGCTCAAAATAAGATACCAAGGGTGTTGCAAGATGTTCTGTTGTTTTTCCTCTTTCCTCACTGCCCTCCCCACCACACCTTGTGCAATCCCCTGTGATAGCCCTTTCTGGCAGTGCTGCAAGAGCCACATGGTCCCCCTGCATTAAGGCTGGGAACTGTCTTCAAGCTCAGAATGAGAAACTGGACTTTTCTTAGGGACCTGTGGTGCAGAGTAGGAGTCAGCTGGTGCAGAGAGGCTTGCAAGTTGCACCATGGAGATGACACAGGCTTTCAGCTGAGCAGCTGCCTAAGTGTCCCTAAAAATCCAGGCAAAGCTCCTTAATCCACTCTAATGGGGGCTGGAGCCTGAGTGGAAGGGATGTGCACACCCTTGTGCTGAGGGGCCTCATCCTGTGCCCTCCCTGGGCAGGACTCAGCTCTGAGGAGCCTCTGGGGATGCTGAAGGGGAGATCAAGTGGCTATTCATGGCTAATGCTTTCCAAGAATAAAGGAGCAGGAGGAAAACACAAGAGTGCTTGTTTGGGAATGAAGCAAGCAGGCTGTGCAAAGCCTCAGCTACTGGAAATCCAGGGGCTGGTGTCTGGCTGTAATAGCACAGGGCAGATCCCACTGCTTTACTGTCTGCCCCTGACACAGACCAGATACCTGCCAGAGCATTGCTCAAGGCAATTTCCTGCGAGTTAATGCAATCTGTTGATTAAATATTTGTTTCTTGCACCCTTGCTGAGCAAGCTGCTGCAGTCAGGGAGATGAAGGGAGTTATGTTCTGCGGGATGTTGCTTATCTTGGGTTTACAGACCTGGGACAGCTGAGCGCAGCAACCTGGCCTTCTGATCACTGACAGCATCTGGGGATAAGAATTAACACATCAGAAAGACACAAAATGAGCTTTTCTGGGCCATGCTGAACTTCAAAAGTGGAGATAAAAGCCGCTGGTTTCCTGACATCAGGTGCTGTCAGACACAGCAGTGGCACAGTTGTCTGTTGTTAAGCTGTGGGTACTTGTTCAGCTGTCTGAGCCTTTGGATGCCAGGTGGGTGAGGCACTTTCAAACACTGATAAAAGGTTTTGTTTCCTGTTGTTCTGGTGCAATTTAACTAGATATCACAGGCACCCACTTCCTTTTTTAAGCAGAGATGCTTTCAAGGTTGACAAGATCTGACTGACAGGTACCAAAAGCCAAGATGGAAAAATCTTTGTGTTTGTGATACAGCTTTCTTCATCCAGCCTAAAGAAATCAGGCAAAGAAAAGAAAACCTTTTCCCTACTTTCTAGCAGTTTAGTTCTCAAATCTGGTGCATGACATTTTTTGAACAGGGATGCAAAGGGATTGAGCTGCAGCTGCATCTGACAACACATTGCCCAGGGTGCATGTGGCATCCTCATGGGTGGCAAATGTGGCACTTTGGTGGCCTGACAGCACCCTGGGGTTGCTGCAGGAGTGTTTCATCAACAGGGCATGTTCTGTGATCCTTCTCCAAATTTTTGCAAGACAAACTATTGTTTTTAAAAACTGCTTTAAACCTACATTTTATGGCTGCTGAGATGGACACAGGATATGACCTTCTTGGTTTGGCCCAGATTTTGACTTGCTGTAATTTTACATCACTGTTTAGCAAATGCAGATGTTTAAAAAGAAGAAGGCTGTTTCCTCTGGAACAAAATCAAAATGCTTCTTTCTTTCTAAAGGAGCATAGGAGCTCCTTTTATAGACTTTTGGTCAGATCCTGGGTTGAAGACAGGGAGAATATTGTGTACATGGGGATGACATGAACAAATTCAAATTGGGGAATCAGCATTTTCCCATAACAAATATGTGAACCAGCTTCTGGGCAGCAGTTGAAATCAGATACAGATTAATTTATGATTGTACTCAGATTTGGACAGTGGAGACAGGCTGGGCTTGAGCTGAGGACTCACACCAGCACCCAGATGTTGCCTGTGTTGTGTTTGCTATGCAGGACTTGGTGCTTTGAATTTAATCCCAGTACATTTGGGGCATAATTAGGCGATAGAAAGAAAACTGCAGAGACTGACCCCATTAGGATCAGTGATTTGGTTGGGATTCTGAGTCTTTAAAAGTCCTCACGCAAAAATTGAATTGTTTACTTGCAGCTGCTGGAATTGGATCTTGGTGCCCAATTGACTCAGGGACAGGCTCTCTGTTATTGTTTTAATTTAATAAATGGCTTGAAAGAGCACTTAGATGGCTTGTGGGGCCCTTCCAGGAGCGGATGTGCTCTGTGAGAGGTGCTCAGCTCCTGCCAGGGCAGAGGAGAGGTGGAAGTGGCCAGGTCAGCTGTGCTCCCACCTTCTGACCCTCTGCCATCACACTGTGCTCTGCACAGGCCCCACAGCCCATGGTGATGGTCCTGCCATGGATCCCAGGGCTCCTGGGCCACCAGGAGCTGCTCCCTGAACAATCCTGGCAGGAGGGACGCGTTGAGAGCAGAGCACAGCTGGTGTCCTGTGAATCCCTGTCTCTCACCTGCCCTCTCAGGGTGTTGTAGGTGGTTTCACACCATGGGCAGAAAACAGTGACTGCCCCAAATCCACAGCAGTGGTTCACAGCAGCAGGAATATTTACATTGCCTTCAGAAAGAGCTGGATCTGGCTAATTTTCCAGCATTCCTAAGAAGTAGAAATCCAGGTCAAAACAAAGGTCTTACCATCTTGATTTTTAAATTTGCCTTTTTCACTCCCTCCCCTGTGTCTGCAGAAACCTCTTTGCACCAGGCTACACTGAGACCCACTACAGCCACACTGGCCAAGCCCAGAGCACCCCCCTGAGCCACACGGTGAGTGCAGAGACCCTTCCCTCCTGTGCCTGCATGGGACACCAGGCTGGCGCTTGGAGAAGCAGGTGAACCTCTTCCTCCTGAGCCTTTTTTTTTTAAGGGCACACATCCCCACAGCTTAAAGCTGAAGGAGAGGGCAGTCCAGCTTTCTGATCTGGGAGGTTCCAGTGGGAAAGCTGCTCCATCCCCCAAAAATGGTAAAAACATCTTTCTGTTTTGCCTGAGCTCTGTTATGAGAGCCAAGGTCAGCAGCCAGCATTGCTCCCCTCTCTCTGGGTGCTGGGGAATTGTTTATTCCTCACACTGCTCACCCTCTTGCTTTTAGTTTTGCCACCAAGTTCTCCACACTGGGGGAACCTCTGGGGAAAACAGCCCCTATAAACCAGCTCCCATTTAGTAAAAACCCCATAAATTACTGATCTCAGCCAGACTTGGCTGCCTCTGCTGCAGCAGCACAAAGATGTGCATTGGTCACAAAGCAAAAATAAAAGATAAAATCCCCATGAGATCATCTTTCCTGCTGCTGCCCCGGGGTGAGGGGAAGGGATAGAATGAATATGTTGGCGTTTCTGCCCCAAAGCCTCCTTGTCCCCGCCAGAGGCTGCCTTTGTCCCACCAGCAGCCCGCGGTGTCACCCTCTCTGGGGCTGCAGCCACATCCCCTGGGGCATGACCCAGGGCCAGCTCCTGTCACAGGCACAAAGCTTTGGGTCTGCCCCAGTGCTGCAGCCAGCCCAGTCCTTCCCTGGGCGATCCAAAGCTCTCCATTTTTGCTGGCAACAAGGAGCTGTTTGATGCTGTTTGATGCTCTGGCCCAGGCGGGGCTTGGCAGCCAAGAGGCGGAATTTCGCAGCGGAGTCACGGAGATTCAGAGCTGATAATCAGAGGAAAGGGAACAGCAAACGGAGCGTCGGCAGCGCTCGCACGGGACTCGTCACGGAGATTCAGCGCTGATAATCAGAGGAAAGGGAACAGCAAACGGAGCAGCTCTCGCACGGGACTCAGCAATGCCCAAATTTAATCCCATGTGCTGTGTCCATCCCTGTGGTTGTGTTTGAGGGTGCCAGGACGAGCGAAGAGACGAGAATCTTGACTCCGTGGAAGAGATGAGACTCTTGACTCCATGTTTCAGAAGGCTGATTTATTATATTATGATATATATTATATTAAAATGCTATATTATAACAGTACTAAAAGAATAGAGAGAAAAGGAGCCATCAGAAGGCTAGAAAGGACAGGAGATGAATGACAACAAAAGCTCATGACTCTCAGAGAGTGCAAGCCAGCTGACTGAGATTGGTCATTAATCAGAAACAACCAACATGCACCAATCACAGGTGTACCTGTTGTATTGCCCAGCAGCAGATAGTTATTGTTTACATTTCTTTCCTGAGGCTCCTCAGCTTCTCAGGAGGAAAATCCCGGCAAAAGGATTTTTCGGAAAATATCATGGCTACACATGCTGTTCGGGCACCACTAACCCTGCCTCCTGTGCCCTGCAGGATCCCACTAACCCTGCCTCTTCTGCCTTGCAGGAGCACTGCTTCTACCATGGCACTGTGCGCGGCTGGGAGCGCTCCAGTGTCACCCTCAGCACCTGCCGAGGGCTGAGGTGAGTGCCTGGCGTGCTGGAATCTGGGAATGCTTCGGGAATGCCCTTGGGAACGCCCTTGGAAATGCTCCTGGGAATGCCCTTGGAAATGCCCTTAAAAATGTCCCCGGGAATGCCTCTAGAATGCCCCCAGGGATGCGCTGGGAATGTCCGTGCTCAGGCGTTGCTGCCTCCCAGCTCAGCTCCCAGCAGCCTGCCTGCCCTGATTCTCTCTGAGTGGATGGAGAGCTCTCAAAGGCCGCCCAGCCTGGGTATAAAAAGGGGCATGTTGGGGAAAATGCAGATTTTGGGATATCATTAGTGGCCATGGCCTCCTAAGCCCCTCCAGGACCCTTCCCCCTGTGTGCTGTCAGCGTGGACTGGTGCAATGACTGAGTTTGGGTCCACTGCAGCAGAAGTCTCTTGTTGGTGGCTCAGCTGCATCTGTCACAGACAGGGACAGCACTCAACACGTCCCAGCCCAGTGCTCTACACTTGTGCAGAAACTTTCTCCCACTCTCCCACAGCTGGCAATTTTCTGTGTGTTTTGAAGCAAAGTCTTCACGTCTGAGCTCCCTCCTGGGCTGTGAGCTCTATTTTCTGCTTTGTCCCCAGCTGGTGCCAGGGCTGTGTGTGTAAAACCTGTATTTTGGGAGTAATGGAGTCTTTGGCCGGAAAAGGGGGTCTGTATCCTCAGCCAGGAGTAAATGAAGCAGTTTGTTGTGACCAAGGAGCTGCATTCATTTACACCAACTCTGAGTTTGTTTCCAAAACACCACACGGGCTTTATTGACATTAGTGGTCATCTGCTCTGGAGCCCTGCTGGAAGCTGTGCTGATGGGACTGGCTCCAGCCAGGAAACAGCCCCTGCCAAAGCAAACCTGAGACGTTTTAGTGAGTGTAGCACAGGCCAAAGGGCCCAGTGAGATAACCAGGACACTGCAGCCACCTGTGGCTTGCAATGAACATTCCAAAAGCAAAAGCAGTTGCAGGTGTGCCATGCTTCTGTCAGCCTGTGTTTTCCTAGGCTCTGCTTTCCAGAGGGACAGAGATGCTCAGAGTGCCTGTGCAGGCTTCCTGCACCCCTGAGCTGTCAGTACCTGCTGGCAGCTCCTTGATGTCTTTTTCTGACTGCTGGGGAAGCACAGGAGCTGAGCACACGTGGCTGTTCTCACTCTGAGCCTGCATGGTGTGGGTGGTGCCCATAAAGCCACACATTTTCTAGAGAGCATCACACACATATTTCCAGCTCTCCTGGCTCATTGAGAAATCTAGAACCATCTGGGTACGTGCATGACCCAGAGAGAACTCTGCCTTTCCTGTTGACAAAGTCTTCACATTTTTCAGGTCAGGTCTGTTAAAAGCAAATTTCTTCTCCTGGTAGAAAAGCTTCCACTGCCCCTAAAGAAAAAGCTGTAAGTTAAACTTCTCAGGTTGCAGCACATGCTCCAATAGCCTCTCAATGTCTGAGGCCCACTGAATGTATTTTAATATATGGAAGGTCAGGGATTTCCCCCTCTGAACTCAAAATATTCCCACCCTTTTTATTACTGAACTGCCTAGCCTAGTGAGGATAAGTGTCTTGCCAGAGTCAGATGGGAGCTCAGCAGCAGCAGCAGGATTTGTCTCCAGTTGCTGTGATAGTAATCAACTTTCCCTTTTATTGCTTCCCGTTTCAACAGAGGACTTATCATATTGAGCAGCAATTCCAGCTACATCTTGGAGCCAGCTCCTGACAGCCCAAACCAGCACTTGATTTACAGGGTGGACAACCTGAGGTTGCAGGGAGGAGCTTGTGGCTACCAGGGCACTGTGGATGCAGCTGAAGATTGGCTCAGGAACTTCACAACTGGGATGAAATCACCAGGCCAGAGGGTGAGCAGGGCTCAGGCTGAGTCCATGCACGATGCTCCAAATATCCCACTGTTCCCAGCCCTGCTGTTCCCTAGAAGCATAGCTGAGAAAGTGAAGTGAAGAGCATTTAGGAGGGATTTCAGCCAGCTGGTTGTGAAATAGTGGCTCCAGCAGGGAAGTAAATGAGTGCTGGGGACTGTGGTGGGCTGTAGCTGTTCCTACATCCCATACAGGTACAAAAGGTGGGCTGAGGACAGGCTTGTGGGCACTTGCTGTGGCCATACTGACCTTGGTTGCTCTTAATTAATCACATTTGGAGGTCGTGTGTGTTGGGGTGGGGTGAACAACCAGTGAGAAACAAACTGGGAAAAATGACCTCTACATATATTTTGTAAAGAGTTTCTTGGGGAATATTGGGGGAGTAACCCAGTGACCCAGTGTTGCTGCTGCTGCAGGTGAAACGGGACACTCTGCAGGCTACAAAGTACGTGGAGCTCCTGCTCGTGGCAGATTATGCAGAGGTAAGAAATGGGATTTTTATACCCAAGGAGCACTGGGCACAGAGCATCCCACCTGCAGCATCCCCAGGGGCAGGGAGGGCTGCTGGGGCTCAGCAAGTTTTCTCTTGCAGTCCCAATGGTTCTCAGTGGGCAGGAGAGCTCTGACTGTGGTCACTTTAGTCCTGGCAGCCACCCTTGGCCCAGGGAGAGAAGCAAATTTAGATGAGGGCTGAGAGTCTGTTCTGGTCTCCCAGGGTGGCAGTGGTCAGTCCTAGTTATGGCTGGGAGAGTCTGCCCTCAGAATAGGGAAATTTGGGGGTTTCCATGAGTGGTGTGCTTCTAACTGCAGTACACTTAATCTCTAGAGGAGATAACCGTGACTATGCTCTGCTCTGAGCTGCTAGCAGATATATAAATAGACATTTTTAAGGCTCCAGATCACAGAATAGGTCTGGGAGAAGCTGAGTGAAGTCAGCAGTCCCTCCCCCATCCCCAGCCTGGACAGGCCAGACACACTGAGTGCAAACCACAGGAACTTCAGTGTTTTACTGATTGTTTAATCTGCAGCACAGACGGGAGCCAGGCTGGTCCTATCCATAATTTACAACTTGAAACTCCAGTAGGGAAAACCACACAGTGCTCTGGGCTGTAATTTATTCTGAACAAAGCTAAAGAGGCAGAACCTATTTTGGTTTCTCTGTTAGGCAGCAGGACACCAGAGAAACTGAGAAAACACATAATACCCAGGAACTGCCATATGTTGTTCACCATTTGATCAGAGAAGCCAGGACAGAGGCTCAGGGTGTTGTTGTTAAATGCCCTTTCTTTGCTGTGTCCCTGACTAAGAGAAAAGTCCAGGAGTTTGACATCTGTTAAACAAAAATCTGAACATTTTGCTACTTTAACTCTTTGAACCAATTTTGCTAAAATTAACTCATTCATTGCCAGGTCATTTAATAGGAAAATTGGTTGGATGAGTGAGAGGTGATGAGAGGTCCAGCAGCCTTGACCTCAGGCATGAAGTCCTGTTATCACACCTTTTACCTGGCACATTTGCCAGTTCCTTGTCAGCCCCCATCTCTGGGGGCAGTGATAAGTTTGGGTGTGCCACCCCTTGATAACATCACTGCCATGGTGTGCCGGGGATAAATTCTGAATATACCTGTACAGGTGGGCTTAAAGGCAGATGTGCAGGGCAGGGAGATTTCACTTCATAGTTGCCTTCTTATTTCCAGAATAATGTGGCTCATTTTAACACATTTCAGCTCTTTGTAGTTGCCTCTGTGCTCCTGACATGTTCATTTTGTTCAGTTTCAGAAACATCACTTCAACATTGAAGCAACAAGGCAGAAATTGGTGGAGGCTGCTAATTATGTAGATAAGGTGAGACTGTGTGTGTGTGAAAGGAGGAAAGCAAGGCCCAGATTATAAAATATGAGAATAAATTGGGCCAGAGGAAGGCTGGCTTTTTGGGAGAGAGAATAATATTTTGGCAGTTCTCCCCAGTGACTTGGGGAGAGTGGCTGCCAAGCAATTGTGTTGTTGCAAATCCAGAACAGGGTGGGGGGATCCCCATTCCTAGGAGCTAGCATGAGCAGCTTGTGTTTTCCTACACCTCTGTAAAAACTGTTACCTAAGTAATGCTTTTTGAAAAGGAACTGAGGTATTCACTTGAAATGGTAGAAAACCTGAGAAGTAGAACTGGAAGGAGCTTTCAGAAGTCATCCCTGCAGTGGTATCTAGTGCTGCTGAAGTAAAACTTCCTTACTTTTCAGATCTACTCCCCTCCTGCTCCTCTTAAACTCCTTCCAGCCCTCTCTTCACCCCATTACTCATGAATGCTTCTCCTATTTGCACTTGACATGGCAGAAGATTATTTCCTTACTCTTTTCAGGAATTTTGACTATTGGAAGATGAAACATCATGTCAGTCTTCAGTCTTTGTTTCTTCAGATTATGTCTTTGCCAATCATTCAAAAATGAAAGATCAATGTCTCTGTTTCAGTTTGAGTTTAGGTGGTTGCACATTTCTGTCTGCAGAGCTCAGCACTAAGCTGAAATGCATTTCCAGAGGGAGCATCTTTTCTGGACATGTGGATCTCTAGTAGCAATTAGCAGTACATATTTGAGATTTAAAACAGAGTAAAATAACTTTGTGGTCCTCATTTTATCATCTCTTTTCTTTCCTGTATCTTAGTTTTACAGGGCCTTGAATATCCGGATTGCCTTGGTGGGGCTGGAGATCTGGAATTACGGGGATAAATGTGATGTAACAGAGAATCCCTACTCCACCCTCAAGTCCTTTCTGGCCTGGAGTAGCAAAGAGAGGCTGCACAGAAAACATGATAATGCCCAACTAATCACGTGAGCTCACTCCTCCTGTTTCTCACAAGTGGGTTGGGTGGGTGGGAAATCAGTGTGTACCACAAATCCTTCCAGGATTCAAAGTGGCTTTGTGGAAAGCATTAATTCCTAGCCCACCCCACTGCCACACAGAGCCCTGGTGCTGGGAGCCAGCTGATGATGGCCTGTGGCTGATGGGCCACTGACCCACCAGGGCCAGTAGCCTGGCCAGCAGTGCAGGTGGCATTGGAAGGAAAATTTGCAGCAGCTCCCAGATCTCTTTACCTCTTCCACAGAAATTCATCCACCAGGATGAGTCAGAGGACCTGTAGGGTTGAAATGCAGAGATACAATGCCTTTCCCTTGTTTTCTTTGGTTGGGTTTTTTTCCCTTTAACATTACTGTATTTCCTCTCCATCTGGTCATGTCCTGACCACAATTTCCAGGACTTCCATTTCAAAGATGCTGTCAGGGTGCTGCAGAATTCCAGCTCAGAGGCAGGAGCAGGGCATGGCTGCACCTCAGAGGTGTTACCTACTACTCTCTCAAGTCCCCAAATCCCAGGCTGGCAAATACCAGGCTTATGATAAATTAATTATTCACAAACAGTACTCAGCTAAGGATCCAGAAATAGTCTTTTCTGTCCTTGTTGCAAAGCTCAGCAGGAGGACTTTTTGGAACCAAACCATTATAAAAAATAGGATTGTCTGGCTGGCCCATAAAAGAGAGTATCAGTCCAAGATAAACAGACCTAAAGGCTTTGTAGCTCTGCTATGATGTCCTGCTCTGGAAGACACTAAAAAGACAATGTGTCCCCTGACACTGTGTAGGGAGCTGTGCACTGCAGGGTGCATTTCTCTGCCTGCCTCCTCGAGTGCCTCAGTGCCATTTCATTCTTTTTCTGGTTGATTTTAGGGGTGTGCCCTTCAAAGGTACCACAGTAGGCTTGGCTCCCGTGATGGCCATGTGCTCTGATTTCCAGTCAGGAGGAGTAAACATGGTAAGTAATTGCCAATCCCCAATATAAAGCTTCTTGCCAGCAGTGAATACATAGGAGAGATGCCTCCTAAAGCCCAGGGAGAAAATATTTCCTGTGAAGTTCTCCACTCACCTGCTTATAGGCAGGAATACCTCCAGTAGATATTTTCTACATGTACAAATGAGAAGTTCCCCTCACCCCATCTACCCAGAGGTGCACAGGACAGGCACAGGTAAAATGCTGACGTGCCCCTTTGACCTTGCACAGGACCACTCTGATAATGCCATTGGTGTTGCTGCTACCATTGCCCACGAGATGGGACACAATTTTGGCATGAATCATGACTCTGCTGGCTGCTGTACCACCCCTGCAGCAGATGGGGGCTGCATCATGGCTTCTGCAACTGGGTGAGTTCATCCTCATGGGCTCAGCGAGGAGTGTTTGTTACCAGAGCCTTGGTGGAGTAAGAACTAGAAATGTAGAGTGAAAGTCGGTTTGCTGCTCCCTGCTGGAGTCAGTGTTTATAGATAAAAAATTGCTGGGCAAACCCTGGGTCATGGAGCAGTAGCAGTTTGCTGATTCCCAAGGAACTGATTCCTGCCTGAGATTGGCCTTAGGTAAAGGCAGCATTTGAAAGTGGAGCTCTGAACTGTCTGGTAAAAGGAAAATTTTCCTGTTCCCTTTTCTTAAGAATACTCCTTGGTTTCTGAGAACCTGTGTGTAACAGGAAAGAGGTCTTTGAGAGAAAAGGGAAGCAAGAGTGGCTCTAGAAGCCCATAGGAATTCAAAATTTGATTTTGGATGAGGAAATATAAAAATTTCTACAATGCAGTCACGAAACATGCCAGATGAGCCCATACACTTAAAGCCACATTCACCATTTTCTCAAGCCTTCCTCTGTTTGAACAGATCTTGTTTTTTTCATAAGCATCTTCTTTTATGTGCATCATTTCCTCCAAAACCATTTGGGTGAGAAGTGAAAGCACAGTGGCATGCAAGCAGAGCACACAACATCCACACACATGCACAGCCACGCGTGGAGTGCACTGGCGTTGTAGCAACAGAAATTAATAATTTGTGTCCCAAAAAATATTCAAAATTCTTCAAAATGAGGTGGTACATAGGAAAAATTAAATATTCTTTTTAGCAGTTAGGCTCACAGGCAGTTATTCACAGGCTGAGTGCTGGATGTTCAGGGTTGTTCAAACAACATTCTTCAAAATGAGGCGGTACATAGGAAAAATTAAATATTCTTTTTAACAGTTAGGCTCACAGGCTGAGTGCTGGATTCTCAGGGTTGTTCAGGCAGTTGGGAATAAACCACAGCTCCAGTACTGAGGAGGAGAGGACAGCCATGCTTGTCAGCAAGCACAGTCAAATATAACTCAATGTATTTTGGTTCTATAAAGCTTATTCTGTAAGGCCATTATATTACTAAACAATCTTGCAGTGTAGTCTCACTTGTGTAGTGCAGGCAAGGAAATC
The DNA here is from genome assembly GCF_014805655.1 of Passer montanus. Classification (NCBI taxonomy): domain Eukaryota; kingdom Metazoa; phylum Chordata; class Aves; order Passeriformes; family Passeridae; genus Passer; species Passer montanus. The sequence goes on along the minus strand of NW_024362051.1, from coordinate 10,606,147 downwards.
ACAGCCTGCTTTAGCACAACTCCAGGAATTTCAGGGAGAGACCTGTGTCCTTTGGCACTTGTCAGGGTTTGCATGTGCTCCTTTTTGCTTCTCTAAACCATTGCCCAGACCTGTCTTCATGTTTTGCTCTTCATGTTTTTCTACCCTGTCTCTGCTCAGGCACCCATTCCCCAAGGTGTTCAACCAGTGCAACAGACAAGAGCTGGAGAAGTATCTGCATTCTGGTGGAGGGATGTGTCTCTCCAACATGCCAGACACCAAAAGAATGTATGGTGGAGGGAAATGTGGAAATGGCTACTTGGAAGAGGGGGAGGAGTGTGACTGTGGAGAGGTGGAGGTAACAATTGTTCAGATCCAACCATTTGGGGTTTAGTGGGACACTTTTTTTTAATTATGGATTTTGCAAATGTAGTTTTGTGATCTGTAATCAGCTTTTCTTTGAGCAGGAGACAAAAATATCTTCCCTCTGTGTAAATGTAGATCAAGGTTCTAAAATATTACATCTGACTTCACAGTGTGGTACAATCCAGGATGGTGTGGTCCAGGGCTGAACTGAGATGATTAAAACTTCATTTAAAAAGGAGATGAAAAAGTCATTTTAGGTCACAGAATCACAGATTCATTTAGGTTGGAAAAGACTTCCAAGATCATCAAGTCCAACCTGTGACCCATCACCACCTTGCCAACAGAGCCACAGGACTGAGTGCCACATCCAGTCCTTTCTTGAACACCTTCAGGGACAGGGACTCCTTCACCTCCCTGGGCAGCCCATCCCAATGCTTAACCACCCTTTCAATGAAAAAGTTCTTCCAGATGTTGCAGTTTCATATATAAATTCACTTTACCTCCACTCCTGTTAAGGATGGGGCTTCTCTGAGCACTGCATCTCACTTCTGCAAATCCATCCTTTGCCTCACAAGAGAGCAGGGAGCTGGAACCAGCAGCCCAGATGTGATAAGCACAAGCAGCTGTGTCCCATCAGAGGGAGGCTGTGCAGTGCTGGCATTCAGCTCGTGCTGGGCACCCTGAGACACCCTGGGAGGGAGGGTTTTATTTTGTGTGTGACCCACTGTGAGTGAGAACACAGCAGTGCCAGCTCAGATCTGCCCTATGAACTCTGCTGCACCTCACTGTCTTCCAGGACTGCAGGAACCCCTGCTGTGACCCCAGGACCTGCTCCCTGAAACCTGGTGCTGAATGTGCCCATGGCAGCTGCTGCCATCAGTGCAAGGTGGGGTCTCTGGGTTTTCCTGACAGGGAATAACAGGGGGGCAAGTGTGAGGCTGGGAACTGGAGGGGAAAGGGGAGAAAACACAGCCAAATATGGAGTTTAACTCCTCATCTGGTTTGATTTGAATTTAGGTGCAATGGCCATGAGTGTAATCAAACTGGTGGGGTCCTTTCTTCTGGCTGATTAAATTGACTCCTGTGGTATCTTAAGATGAGCTGTGAGTGCTGCTGGAGTGAAGTCACACTGCCTCTCTTAAACACTGAGGGATAAATCAGAGCTGATATTTCTCTCCACTGGTTCTAGAAGAAATCTAGACAGAGCTCTTAGAGCAAACACTTCCTCCAGGGATTAGGCTGGATGCTGTGTTTGCTCTGAACCCTCTTTTCTGGGGTGCAGCTGAATCCCTTTAGCTCTGGTGTTTGCTGAAGAACTGCTGGCAAAGAGTATCATTTTAAATCTCAGCTTTCCTTATAGTGAATGGTTAAAATGTGTTTCCGGTTTTGGGGCCAAAGATCTCAAATTTAACAACAAATTAGCTGAAAAATGAACATGGGCAAGCATTTTTCTTAAGCTCATCTTTATATTTGCACATTGGCTGTTTGCTCTTACTGACCTATCCTGAGCAAAATGGGGAAAACAATTTCTAGAAATCCACCTGGGCTCACTTGGAACAAGCTCCCAGATGTGACTGTGAATGCCCTTTGTTCTCCACGTGTGTGGTGGACAAGAGAAGAATGAGCTGAGCAAGCTCGTAAGCAAGGGAGAAATAAGTTATGCATCAGGAAAATGTCTCCAGCAGAAATGACAGGCAAACACAGAAACAGACTTCCCAGCCAGGGAGGGTTTAGGGAGCAGATTACATAAACATCTGTCAGAAATGGTTCAGGTAAATTGGATCCTTCCCTAGGGTAGAGTGAGATGGGTCAGTGTCCCCTTGAGGTCTGGCAGCCTTACATTCCATGCATGATCTCATTTCTACCTGGGGAAGGGCTCCAGTCATTAATTGTGCTCTACAGAGTTCACCCAGCTAATGAATCCCAGAGGCACAAGTCACTGCTAACCTCAAAAAAACCCCTTAGGCAAGGAGGACAAAGTGACACACACAAGGTTCTGCCTTATCTACAGACAGGAAACCACAGAGGAGCCAAGCAATAATTCTGGGTTTCCCCCACTCTCTCTTTTTTAGCTGATGTCCCCAGGAACTCCCTGCAGGAAGAGGTCAGGACTCTGTGACCTCCCAGAATATTGCACTGGCGAGTCCCCGTTCTGCCCCCTCAACTCCTACCAGATGGATGGGGCTCCCTGTGATGGAGGGAAAGCCTACTGCTACAGTGGCATGTGCCTCACCTACAGGGACCAGTGTGTGCAGCTCTGGGGGCCTGGTAAGGACACTGCCTGCAGCACAACCTGCTGTCCTTTGAACCAGAAATGCTCCTCGCCCTGCTGTTCCTCACCCTGAGCAAGGCAGGAGTGCCTTCCATGCCTGCTGTCAGCAGCAGAGTCTCAGCAGCCTTTTCTCCTGCCTTACTCACATGGGGGACGCAGCAAAAAAATTCCCGTGCTCCAACCATTCCAGAAAAAGGACAAGTGAGTGGTTGGCACGGGGTGGGATGAAGCAGCCACCTGAGTCTCTCCCATGCAGGAGCACAGCCAGCACCAGATGCCTGCTTTGAGAAGGTCAATGCTGCTGGAGACATCTACGGGAACTGTGGGAAGGACATCTATGGGAATTACAGGAAGTGCGACATGAGGTACAAAGCAGAGGGGCAGCCCAGAGCTGGAGAAGATGTATTTTTATGTCATAAAATTGTGGGCCAGGAGATAAAACCACTCCATGCATTGGTTCACTCCCTACTCTGCCTCCTGGGAAGCCAGCTGCATCCTTGTGGGACTTGGAGCCCCTACAGCTGAAGCTTTCAGCTCATCATTTTCAAACATCTAGTTGATATTCTTCCAAAGCAACAGAAGAGGGGGAATTTTTAGAATCCATAAGTTAAATGTAGCTTTCTAACTGAGTCAAAAATTTCTTAGTCTTCTGATTTTGTTGATGTTGTCCATCCATGGGGGCATCCCCCATCCATGGGGACTGTGGGGTGGTACCATCAGTATCCATCAGATAATTCTTGGGAGATGCCTGCTCATTTAACAATGGCTCAGCACTGCTGCTTTAATTTACACTTAGAGCAAAACATTCAGCAAGCCAGGAATAATCACTTCAGCCTTTCCTTTGAAATCAGAGATGCTAAATGCGGGAAGATCCAGTGCCAGAGCTCGGCTTTCAAACCCCTGCAGCCCAACGCAGTGCCCATAGACACCACGGTGAACAGGCAGCGCTGCCGGGGCACCCACGTGTACAGATCTGACAGTGAGGAGAAGGAGATGCTGGACCCTGGCTTGGTGCTGACAGGAACCAAGTGTGGGAGCCATCATGTAGGTACAGTTCTGCCTGGAGTGGCTTGGGGGAGGCTCAGAGTATGTCTTTTCCACCCAGAATGTGGTTTGTGGTTGCCAAGCTATTAATTTTTTATGTACAATGCTTTTCTAGGAGATTTCTGTATTCGTTAGAAAAATAATTCCTTAGAGGTTTTGGAGAAAGACACACACCAAAGTCTCTGCCAGATGAAGTTCAGAGCCAGAGCTAAATGTGGGATTTGCTAGTTGGTTGAAGTTGTCCTCTTAAAGATGAGACAGAGTTGGAACCAAAGACATGTGAGAGCCCCTTCAGGGCCTTGCCACATGGGCATGGCCAGGCTGTGGCCAGCTGAGCTCCCACTTCTCTCTGATTGACATGGACTGGGATTTGGGGTAGTGATTAACTGTTTGGGAATGAACCAGGTTAACTTAATTTCCCGTTATTCTGTCCAGGGAGTTAATTAGTTGTATTTCCAAGGTGTCTTGGACCTGCAAGTCACAAAACAGCACAAGGCAGTGATGTGGTAGATAACTCAGAGAGCTAACACTGAGTTTTTGGATGCTTTCTGTGCAGGTTTGCTTTGAAGGGCGCTGCCAGAACATGTCCATCATCTTTGATTCTGAGAGCTGCAGCAAGAAGTGCCATGGGCATGGAGTAAGTGTCTTCTTTTTCATCTCCATTCCAGGCTGAAGCAGAATGGGCTTTCATTCTTCTGCAGCTGCTTCTCCAGCTCAGTTCTGATACCTTCCTTAGGTTTGCTCTGTGCTTTGGCTCCTTGGCTATCAGTTTGAGTATTTCTTTCCTGTTTGATGCATTTTCTGGTCCATGAATGTCCCTTTGACATAGGATTTAAGGAGGTCTGTTGGAAGGATATGAATTTCAATAAATGAAAAACAAGGAGTAATCTTAGAGAAAAATATCTTGGGCCCAGTTTAGATTGAATAAAAAGTATTAGCCATACTAAAGAAAAAACATAGCAAAAAGTAACATTTAGGACAGTTTAACCCAAATTCCTTCTATTCCCTGAAGAAAAAGTTTCCAGGCACTCAGCTCCCATTGGAGTCTCTCCTGTAATGTTTAATTCAGCAAGGGCTTAATTTTTCACTTGCAGGTTTCTCAGTAGCTTCCACTTGAATCTCTGAATCTTCCCACTCCAGGTGTGCAACAACAACAAGAACTGCCACTGTGACCAGGGCTGGGCCCCCCCGTTCTGCAACAAGGAGGGGACAGGAGGCAGCCTGGACAGTGGTCCCCCTCTGCCTGAAGGTGAGAGGGACCAGTTCTGCTGCAGGGCTACTTCAGAAGGACTTCTGTTGGTTGGGAGCAGAGAGTTTTCCATTTAACAAACTCCATTTTCTTTGTCCTCAGGCTCTTCAGCAGTTGTGATAGCTCTGGCAGTCCTGGCTCCCATTCTCCTTCTCACAGGAGTCTTGTTTTTATTCTATTATCTGAAATGCTGGAGTAAATTTACCATCTGTTCTCTAAAGAAGACACCTCAGTTCAGGTAAGTTGTCAGTGCTGTGCCTTGTCTCCTTGTCCCCCCTCCTGCCAGGACAGAATTGCAAATGCTGTGAGGAATGTCACTAAATTGATTTGTTGGTATAGTTACTATTGGCTCATTTTTTCACCTCAGTGAAGATAAAATAGTAAATACAGGAAAATAAAGGAGAAAACATATCATGACATTAATACCCTTCTTTTTCTTTCTCTCATTGTCAGTGATGCCTCTGGAACTGGCCATGCAAACCCTGCCTTCAAGCTGAGAACGCCCCAGCAGCAGAGGAAGGTAGGGGCAGGGTCCTTCCACCTGCAGGGCAGAGATGCAGCTGCTCCAAGGTGTGGGATGGGCTTTCCCCTCACACTGGAGCTAGGGAGTGGTTTTATCAAAGGGTGGGAAAAGGAGATGGACATCACCCCGGGCTGAAAGTCAGTGGTAGCTGAGTGTGGCCCCTGTTCCTGGTGATTTCCTTAAAGGTAGGAGCTGGGATTTGACAAGGCTTGTGTGGCTGCTTGTCTCTCCTGCTGGATCCTCTGTTGTCACATCTCAAAACTGGAGAAATGGCAAACCCTGGGTTTATTTGCAAAGTGTCACACTGATGACTGGATTACTCTGTTCTCTTGATTTCCATTTCTGCCTCTTGTTCCCAAGTTGTCCCAGTCCATCTAATCAACACTTACCAGACATGCCCAACACATGCTGGAGTTGCATACCCAACACAAACTGATGTTGCATACCCAACACAAACTGATGCTGCATACCCAACACATGCTGGTGTTGCAGGCAATATTTTCTACTCTGTGGCTCAGAGACCTCACGTGGATCCTCAGAAGTGTCGCAGCGAGTATAAAGGGTGGTTTGAAGTGGAAATACATGAGGATTTGTGGTTTTTCTGCACAGGTGATTGGCTTCCCTGAAATCCCACCCAAGCCTCCTTCTCAGCAAGCTCCAGGGCTGCAGATGAGCAGGCAGCAGCTCCCCACCTTCCCTGGCAGCCCCAGCTGCAGCGGGGGGCAGCCCGCGGGACCGGCGCTGCCCAAGGACATTCCCCGGAGGACACCCCCGAGCAGGCCAGCACCTCCTGCTCCCAAGCCTCCAACCTCTCAGGTATGGAGTCGTGCTGCTGTCCTGTAGATGCTGTTTGATGGCAGGTTTGTTCTGGTGAGGCCTCTCGCCCTGGGGGAATTGTTAGCCTTGACCCAAACTGACCCCATCTTACTTGATCTTCCTCTCCGTGGGGCTATTTTGAAGGTTAAAGGGAAAGATTTATTTCTTTTGCTGGCAGCTCTGTTCTAAACTTACTGTGGACCCCACACTTTTATTGGAAAGATGTAAATCACTCAGACTGGCTTCAACCCATTTTGCAAAATAATATTATTATATTGGGGCCCTCAAAGAAGCAAAGGCCCAGCTACAGCAGGTAGCAGGAGGCTGGCTCACAGGCAGTCTCTCTCTGAAGGACATAGAGGAAAACAAACCCTGTGGAGCAAACTCTTAGCGAATGGGGTTTGTTTCTAGCTCCATTGTTCCTGTGAACAGCCGGCACTTCAGCAGGAAAGAAAACTAAAACAAAAGCAGGAAGCTGAGTGCTGTCAATAAGGAATAGGTATCCTTCCCAGCTGCTTGTTGACAAGTTCCCCATGATCTCCTTTGTGCTCCCTCCCCAACACATCTAGTCTCTTTATCTCAGTCAGCCTTATGAGATGGAACCCTTCTCATAGGATTTCCACAAGAAGCCTTGCTGTTTCTGGGTTAGTGGAGAGCCATGAGTTGGGGAAGACAAAGGGGAAATAATTAATGTCACTTTTTGCTAGTTGCATTGGCCTTCCTGGATGTTTGCAGCATCTGCCAGATTTGCTCTCTTGCTATTCCTATAGGAGCTATTCAGACCTGGCAGTCAGTGGAATTTAGTCTGCCTTGTCCTTCCCTGAGTCACAGGGCAGGATCCTTGGAGAGCAATAGATCCCCAAGCCATCAAGCATTGCATTTATGCATAGTCTGAGGAGACTGCAGGGGTTTTGGGTGCCCTCCAAGTCGTGAGTGCAGCTGTGTTTGTTAAATCAACACCTGTAAGGCAGCAGCTTAGCACAGACCCTGAGCAACAACAGGCAATTGGCTCTTGTGGGGGTAACCTCTCCCACTGGGACATGCTTTCCACTGAAATTCATTAGATGAATGGAAAATATAATGCTCTGAGCATCCTATTAGGGACAGCTGTGTGCACAAACAAATAATAACAGCTTGTGGGTCTCTGTGTGTTTGTATGGGCACAAGAACATGCACATATATAGTGTTTACAGGCATTGTGTAGGCAAACAAACAGTGAGTGTATATGTGTGGAACTTGCTTCCAGCCATGAAGTACACCAGTTAAAGTGACTAATTAAAAATGCTCTGGAACACAGGTTGCTTATTATTTCCAAAATGTAAGGCTTAAATTCAAAACTATTTCTTTCTTCTGTAGGATATTGCAAGGCCCCGGCCGCCCCAGAGAGCTCTGCCAGCGAATCCCATCCCATCCAGGTCCAGAGGCTGGCAGGGGAGCAGCCCTGCTGTCCCACTGCCCCCCGGGCACAGCAGAGCCCCTGGGCACCTCCAGCCTGTGGCAGAGGTAAGCACTGAGAGGGGTGGTGGGAAGCACCACTCACCCCTGAGGAATAAAAGCACTCAGAAGGGAATATCGGCCTGCAGAACACCTTTGGCACAGCCCAGTGGGTGCACACAGAGAGGCTGTGGGTGGGTCACCTTTATTGCAGGGGTCTCTGTTTTCACCTGTTTCATAGTAAGAATTTAGGGAGTTGAGCAAAGTAGTGAATTCAGTCCTCACAGCCCTGAACACTTCCTCAGGCAAGGCGTTTGTGTGAGTGGGGCAGAGCAGTGGGGTCAAGGGCTGTGGGACCCAGAAGTGTTAGTGAAGAGCAGCAAAACATGAAGATTCACACAAGACTTGAAGATCCCAGTAAAGAACAAAAATTCTTTCCAGCCTCTCTAGCTGTGGCTAAGGAGATGCTTTCTCTGCAGGGAGTGTTTCACAAAAATCATCCTGAATAGGGGACTTACTAAGGGACTTCTAGGCACTGAGTTCAGTGCTCTGCAAACTGGGCCCTTTAACACAAAACATCTCCACTCCACACAGCACAGTTATGTGTCTGCAGCCTGCAATACACTGGAGTCCAGCTGTAGAAAATGGAAAAACTTCCAGGAACTCCTTGTGGGAGAGTTCCTATGTGATGCACTGGGTTGTGAATGCAGACGGGCTAACATCAGCTACAGGAGAGGGCAAGGACGGTGCTTGTTCTTCCATCAGTGCTCACTCCTCTTCTTTCCCCCTTTTTCCATCTCACCCAGGGTGCTGGTGCCTGGACAGCTGGAGCAGTGAGCAACTTGAAGGTGGGACAGCCAGGCTCCCGTGGGCATTCCTGAGGCAGCCTGTTCCTGGCTGGCTCTGGCCTTCGCCGGGCACTGGATGGTCTTCATCACCCAAAAACACTCTCACACCTTCACTGCCAAGGACAGTGTCTCAGTTCCTCTCTCCTGCCCCAGCCCTGCTCCCTCTGTGACTCGCCAGGCTGCAGTCAGGCATGGCAGGGGTGCCCCAGGTACACGCCAGGCTCAGCTGGACCCTCTCTGCCTTTTCCACATAGGGATGACTCGTTTATACGTTATTTAAATATTGTTGTGCAATATCCACTGCAGGGGTGGGGTGATGGGGGTTTCCACATGTTTTTAATCAGTTATTTAAGTATTACCAGGGAGAACAAGCTGTGAGTGCAGGTGCTGGCCTTGATGGGCTTTCATGTGAGCCCTGTTGGCTTCCTCAGCACCCCCAGCAGCTGCAGGAGCATATTGGTGCTATACAGAACCCACTGCCTCTGGGGAGAGCAGCTGGTGATAACAATCTTCAGTTTATTCTCTGTTTACAGGGGGTGGCAAATGGGGCCCCAACAGGGAGCCAACTGTGGAAATACAATTTGTGGGGCCACTGTGGATTTTGGTCAGCTTTAGCAGAGGGGATTATTTTTATTTCATTACTTTCCCCATATAACCCTCTTCAGCAGGAACATTGCAACCCTTCCGTCCTCCAGCACTTGCTTGTCTTGCCCTGGTGCTGTAAATCCCAAAAGCAGCCCCAGCATGGCCCATGAGCTCCAATCCAGGTCTTTAGGGCACACTCAAGGTACGACAGGGCAGCTCTGGCCCAGAGCCAGGGCAGAAGGCCAGCAGGAACTCAGCAGAAGGCAGTGCCCAGACCCCTCTGCAGCGCACGGTACCGTCAGCAGGAGATGTTTTTGCACGTGTCTGTGCTGAGCTGTAACTCAGCATGGGCTGTCTGCTCCCCAAACCACTGAGAAACCTACCTGGAAAACGCCCAGGTGGTGAAACAGCTGAACTGTTAACACAACACATGGTGCTTTTGTAGGGCAGCTCTCTTACTTCAGGCTTTTTCTCCAGGCCATGGATGGAGAGAGCTGTCTGTGAGCACTTTAAGCAGCTGATAGTTCTGACCCTGAGGACCCTCCCTTATGAATTTAATTTTTTCTTCTCCTAATAGTTTGGCTTTTGTATGTGGTTTTTTTTTTTTTGGTTTTTTTTTTTTTTTCTCCTCAGGATTTTAAAATAAGACCTTCTGTTATGCCAGATTTTTTTTTTCCTTGAAATTATTTCCTAGGAGAACACAGGGAAATCTGGAGCTGTAGTTACAACAGCCCTCTTGTGTCTGACTTATATGGACAAAGCCTCAAACAGCATGACTGCTGCTCCACATGTGAGAAACTGTATTAGTCTCATAAAGAAAATGTCTTGTTTGCTGGTTCTCTTTCCCTAAGATCTACTCATTAAAGAAATCCCAGATAAACCCCAAGAACTCATTAAAGTTGTAGTTATATGTAGTAGTGTACCTGTAGGATGACTTAAGTCACATTAGTTTTCACAACTTTACTACCTCTTTCTCCACAAGGAAACAGTTCACATGGTGTGTCTTGAAATTCTCACAGGTTATTCCTTATTTTACTAATTTTAAACCTTTTCTTACCTTTTATGTGCCTGGAAAACAAACCAATCAAAAAAACTTCTTTCTGAAATAAGGGAGGTCAAGTAAAAGACAACAGCTTTCTAATCTTTGCCTTTTTCAATAGTTGGGGTATATTACGTATAAAACGGTGTGTTCAAACAACCCCCAAACTTGTTTCTTGGTATGTAATGGCAGGTTTGGCTGCTCACAGTGCAGCAGGACTGTACATACACTGTAATTGTTGATTCAACCACAAGATCTCATAGCTGAGCCCTCACTGAGGGCAGCAGCACTTCTGCTCCAACCCCTGATCTTCAGCAAATGGCCACTGAAAGTCACTAAAATTATTTTCACTGCTTTTCATGTGAGCATGGGATCAAGGTTTCAAAAAATGCCCCCACACAATGCTCAGAGAACAACTGGACATGCCCAAACTCTAACAGAAAACTTTATTGCTGGAATATCACAAAAATCTCCAAAAGGTAGTTTTAAGTAAGTCCTTTTAAATTTTCAGATGTGTGCAAGTTGAGTGAATGAGACCAGGGGAACTGCAGGAGGAGTAAAAAATGTCAAACCTGATTTTTTGAAAGATAATATTACTTGGGAGAACTTATAACAAATACATCTCACTTTCTCCTATGTCCACATGTTAATGGTTTACAACAATGCTCTCTATGCATCTATGCAAATACTTGAATAATGCAATTTATTGTGCCTTTTGCCTAGTTTTAATAAAATTTGTTGGTTGTCATTAACAAATACTCTTTCACTGTCTATTATTTCATTACCTCAGTTCAAATCTTCATTTTCTACATGGCATTTCTCCAGGGACGGCAGGATTGCTTTAATGAAATGCACTTCTAGACTGAGGAAAGATGAGTCCCATTTACAGCCATTTTCTAAAATAAAATGCACCAAGCCTCACACTGATTAGGATGCCAAAACCAAAGCTGGAGTGAGTGACTTGGATTATTTTCTGCCACCAAAGGAGGTCGCTGCAGTTTTAGTCTGCTCCAGATGCTTTTTCTGTTGTTCTCAGCCTCTTTATCCTTTAGGGCTACATTAGTAACATGAAATAATGAAAAACTTTCAGATCTACCTGCAACTTTTTCAACTTTTTTTATTTTGAAAAAACCCTTTATTTCCCTTTCCACATTCCAAAAAGATAGCATTGAAATGTTATTAAAATAGGAGATTGCATTGTCATCTCTCCCAAAGCCCCACAATATATTTGCTCAGTGATGCTCACACCCAGGTATAATCAGGTGAGCATCTCAGAGGACAGCAGGACACCTCATGGGGCTTAAAGAATTTGTGGGGTTTTCCAATGTCAATATATTTCTTGAGGAAAAAAAATACTGTATATTTACAGCCACTTGGTCTTTCAGACTGAAAAAAATTGTCACAAGAAGTCTTGGAGACAGTGGTAGAATTTCTCTTGACATGGGGTTTACCCTGCCAGAGCTCCCCAGCCCTTCCTCATGTGGGGTCTAGGTCAGTCCCAGCAACTTCACCAAGGCCTGGGCACCAGGGCTGCTCAGGAAAAAAAAAAAAACAACAAAAAACCCAAACAAACAAAACTCCTATAAAAATAATTAACACTGCTTCAGGGAAACTCCTGCACCTCACAAAAAACCAAAAGCTGAAAAAGATCTCTCTGTGAAAACACTTCATGGCTTGAGTCCTGCCCCTGAGCCTGAGTGAGCAGCTTTTGCAAAATTCACCATGTTTTGCCCATATTCACCAATATTCTTGTCCCCTTATTTGCAGAGCAAGTGATTAAACATGGATGAGCAGAGTCTGAATAGCACCGTGCAGTCCTTGTCTCTTACCTCCTCTTGAGATGCTGGTGTGTATTTTAGAGTTCATGCAAGTGTCTAGAAAGGAAACAAAAAAAGACAAAACCACTGATCAATGATCCATCAAGGCCTGGAAACAAAGACATCAATGGCCACCCAGGGGAAGGAGTGAAGGGTAAACATCAGCCGTGCCAAGAACAAGAGAGGGAAGGGGCCTCAGAGAGGAGCTTTGCTCCAGCACTATCATATTTCTAGAGGATTTTTGTTTCCAGTGGCTGCATGTATTAGGGCCCAGAGAGGATTAAACACACCCCTTGCTGCCACACCATGACAGAGATCCTGTCCAAAAGCCTGGAGAAAGATTTGACTTTGGAAAAGACACTGTTCATTTTATTTTCTGCTTTTCCTTTTCAAAATTTTCCCCTGGCACTTCAAATATTGATATCACCCACCCAACCTCCAGTCCCCTGCATGTAATACCCTAAGTGCAGAGCATAAATACTTTGGGTTTATCCTCTGGGGCAATGCTGGAGTTGTCCACCTCTATCAGGATGTTCTTGTCATCTCTGGTGACCGGAGCTGGCTGTTCGTTCTGAAGGACTTGGGGTAGATTCCCTAAACTGACATCCATGTCCTTGAAAGCGTGGAGTAAAAACACCCCCAAAATGATGGTGAGGAAGCCACAGACTGTCCCAATGATGTCAATCACAGTCATGGTGACCCACTCCTTAAAGAGGATGATGGAAGTGGTGATGACGATGGTGGTGAACAGCACGTAGTAGATGGGGAACACCAAAGAGGTGTTGAAAATGTCCAGAGACTTGTTGAGGTAGTTGATCTGCGTGGTGATGGATGCCACCAGTGTGATGACCAGGATCCAGGTCAGTGGGTGCTGCAGCACAGGCTGGCCAGCAAAGAAGCCCTTGATGGCAATTCCCAAGCCCTTGACTGAGGACACGGAGAAGGCGCCGATAACGGAGCAGATGGCGAGGTAGATGAGGATGTTGCTCTGGCCGTAACGGGGGCCGAGGTAGAAGATCAGGAGGAAGCAGAGAGCCAGGAGGATTGCAGCATAAGCCAGGAAACCTGCAGCAGGGAGAGAAGAACTCAAAACTCCAGCAGTGGGCACGGAAAGAGGTTTGCACTGCCCGGCCCTGAGAGGGAAAGCACGGCTGGCTGCGTACCCGGCTCCTTCAGCTTGGAAGTCATCTCCTCCAGAGTGGTGACCTCCTCATCCTCTGGGGCGTGTATGACCATCACAGTGCTGCCCACCAGGCTCAGCAGGCAGCCCAGCTTTCCCAGCAGGTTGAGCCGTTCTCCAAGCAAATATGAAGACAGAATGGCACTGCACAGGACAGAAAAACATCAGCCAGACAGAAAAACAACAGCCGGACAGAAAAACATCAGCCGGTGCTCTGCACTCCTTTGAAGGAGGAGCAGCAGCTCTAGGAAAGTTAAGAATGCTTCCATGTGATACAAGGACACAATTTTGGTGTAAATCAGTTGGATTCCAGTGGGTTAATACACAATCACGACATCTATCACAGCCGAACCTGCAGGGGTGCAGGTGTGACCTGTAGATCACAGCTCTTGTGTCAGCAAGGTGCAAAAATGCTGAATGTTTTAGCACATCCTCAGAAATATTTTTTTAGGGTTGGCAGAATCATTCAGGAGCTGCTGAGCATTATGAAGCTCTTAGTGCTCAAGAAAATTACTTCAAGGGCCAATGTAACAGAGAAAAAACCTGAACCTAACAACAAAAAAAGCTATGTTAATTTTAACTAAATCATGAGAACCATTAGAAAGAGAAACTCTAAAAGTACTGGAGCTACAGATATATCTGCAAAAATATCTAGTTTTTGTCCAAAAAATATCAGGGGCAAAACACCAGAGCAGTCCTCACTCTCAGTTTGCCTATGCATTTCACAATACAGTCCTTCTATAAAACTCTAAGCTTAATGTATTTTGGTAGGAATCTCCTATTTAAAAATAAAGAAATTAAATAGGGTTTTGGCCCTTTTGGGAACAGCCAGAAATATAAAACCCTGCAACATGAGAGGACCCTAAAAGCTTGTAAAATAAAAGGCAGGTGAAAGGCACTTTGAAAACAAGCCTGGTATTTTTGACCCTTTTAAATTGTTAGTACTCTTGATTACAAACACAAAACGAAACAAAACAAACAAACATTAAAACCCCACCAAACCTGAGTGGTTAAAGAGCTGGAATAAGGAATGAAGTAATGCAGATATTTGCAATAATTTAAACTGCAGTGTATGTGGTTGCTCTACACATCCAGCATTTCCAGAAGGACAGGCTACTTAATTCAATGGCTCCCAAGTGATCCCTCAAAAAGGACAACAACTGTTAAAGTGTTTTTTAGAAAACACTGAGACTTTTTTCCCTTTGAGCAGAATAAATCATATTCATATCCTTTCAAGTCTATTTTTACAAGTCAAACAGGCAAACCAGAAAAAAAGAAAAAAAGGCAAATTTCAATTTAGACACACAAAAATCACCTTATGAGCACGCTCAGAGCCCCCAGAGGCGTGACAATAGTTGCAGGAGCAAAGGCATAGGCAGCAAAGTTGGCAGCTTCCCCTCCACCCACTAAACAAACACAAGAAAAATAAATACCAGTGAGTTCCAGAGCATTTTCTGCATTTTCTCTTGGGGGTTTGCAAACCAGCAAGATGTCACTTGGAGAGTGGGTTTTATGCTGGGGGTTTCATCCTGCTGATAACCAGGGGCAGACAGTGGGTGAAAATCTATTTCAAATTAAAAGAGGCACCCCTGGAGAAGGGAAGCCCTCCATGGGAAGGGCTGGGGGTGCCAGGGCTTGGCCAGGTCAGGGCTAGGAACCCCCAGCCCAGCCAGGCTGTGTGGAGGCAACGAGGGAGGGGTGGCTGTGGGAGCCCCAGCAGCTTCCCCTCCACCCACTAAACAAACACAAGAAAAATAAATACCAGTGAGTTCCAGAGCATTTTCTGCATTTTCTCTTGGGGGTTTGCAAACCAGCAAGATGTCACTTGGAGAGTGGGTTTTATGCTGGGGGTTTCATCCTGCTGATAACCAGGGGCAGACAGTGGGTGAAAATCTATTTCAAATTAAAAGAGGCACCCCTGGAGAAGGGAAGCCCTCCATGGGAAGGGCTGGGGGTGCCAGGGCTTGGCCAGGTCAGGGCTCAGGAACCCCCCAGCCCAGCCAGGCTGTGTGGAGGTAATGAGGGAGGGGTGGCTGTGGGAGCCCCGGTGCAGGGAGGCTGCTTGTCCCCTCCACACCTCTCCTTGGGGCTGTGGTGTCCCCCTCTGGCTGGGCTGTCCCTGTCCCTGAGCAGTGAGGGCAGAACCAGCTGAGGGCACCTTGAGCTGCAGCTGCCAGGGTGAGAGCCAGAAAAGGGTTCTGAAACGGGCTGCTGTACAATCTGCTTCTCTGTCCAGCTTTGAGCTCAATTTTAGGAGATACTGTAAAGCTCTGAGTCCAATTTTAGGAGACACAAACAGGAAATAAAGATTTATTAGTCTTGTTTGAAGGGAAAGCAAGTTTTTTCAAAGAAGGAGGTGCTACCAACACCTCTTTGTTATCTCCCTGTGCTGCAGCAGGAAACATTCCAGGAGCCCCCAGGCACCCAGGGGAGGCTGTTTGCCCTGTGCCTGGTACACAGACAGACCTGCCAGCTGCCCTATTAAAACCTGGCTTCTCATGCTTTTGATCAGGTAAAACTGAGCTAGCAGGCTCTGCCAGTCCTGCAGGAGGATGGGGAGGGAGATCCTGTGTGGATCTCTGCCTCTCCTCTCCCCGAGGAACCTCTGCTGAGGATGGGGGAGCTTGACAGAAAGCAGGCTTTAAGCACCATCCTCAGTTTGTTCCACACCTCATTCACAGGAACAATCCCTGGAAAAGCTGCAAACCCAGGGAAACAGTTCCTACTTACTGGTTAACAAGCCAGCCCACCAGAGCCAGTCCTTTAGGTAGCCATGGCCTCCATCTCCTGAGGAAGAAAAGCACATGCAGGGGTTAACAACCATATTCTTCAAAGCAAGAGATGAGAATGTTCCTTTGGAGAGGGATAAATTGCAAGGGGAAGAGTGTGACAAAGAGTGTGACAGGGAAGAATGGATTGTGTTTGGAGCTAATCCAATTCTGGTCCTAACCCACGGGCTGTTGGACACAGGGAGTTTGAGCCTGCTGTCATGCTGACCCCTGATTTTGCTAGGTCAGGGAGAGTCCATACTTTTGATAAATCTGACCCAAGTGGAGCTGTCAGTACCAGCAGTGTTTGACTTGCCTTGGAGAAAAGTGATGTGCTCACATAGCAGGGGTGACACACTGGGACTGAGAGATTACAGGGCAAGATAGGACAAGGGGCAATAAAGAGATGAATAGAAAGACTTCAGGACACAGAGAAAAATCTTTTGCTAGAGTTCAGCCTCTTCTATTTCCTCAACAACTCCATAAATGCTGAAGTTCAAATGTTATGCTCTGGTATTCCTCAGAAATTGCTGGTTTATTTGTTTTAGGGTCTTTTTGCTTGGTCAGGGTTTTTCCCAAGAACTCTTTCTGTCAGCTGCAATTTTGTGTCATTAATCTCTAATTCCTTTCAGAATGTTAAATATACTGAAAAATAGGGAGGGGCTTGCTCTTGTTTTACTTGCTTAACTCTGCTGTGGGAAGAATTCATGGAGGGAAGGAGGAGTGAGACATCTACAGTTGAAGCAATACTGATATTTCATTGTGCAAGTATAATGTCTAAAAGCAAACCCATCTGTGTTCAGCAGCTGTGTGTGGCCAGCCCAGGGATAGAGGATGGAGAAGGACCTGAGACTGCCCAGTGGCTCAGCTGCTGTTGGTATCTTTGCTGGCTGTCTCTGGACAGTCACTTCATCATTCCATGCTCTGTGTCCCCATATGGGCAAGGAGTACAATGGGAATGATGATATTTACTTCCTCTGAAAGATTATTTAAGAACTGTTCCGAGGCCAGAACTAGGAAGCAGCAGTATTTTAATTATCATTGCTCTGTTTTGCAGTTATGCAAGTAGGTCAGCTGCCAGGTAGGACTTACCCTGCTGCTGGAGGACGTTTGCAATGCTGATGGGATGTGTCCAATTCCACAGTGCAATTCTGCTCTAGGCAGTGCTGCTCCACCACTGCCCATCCATATATATATATATGTGTGTACACATAAACACACGCCTCACCCTGAGAGCCTGGTGCTAGAGGAAAGTTATCTACAGGTTGTTGTGCAACAGAGCTCCAAAGGATCCCTTCTGAAACCACGGAGTTCCCACAGAGCCTGTCTGTCCTGCACTCACAGGCTCCTGCTAACGCAATCCAAGCACGCGGAGCTGCGTCCTCGTCTCAGTGACCTGGTGGCAAAGTTTCACTTCGAGCCAGTGTGGGATTGGGGCTGTGCTGCTCTGCTCACAGCTGTGAGCTGCAGCTTTGTGCAAAGGGACCCTTTTCAAAGAGCTTTTAGCACTCTGCTTGCTCCTGGCCTCACATTCCGAGTGTTGGGCACACACTGTTCTGTTCTGGGGGCACGTCTGATTTCACAGGACCATGCCTGGGTATTTGTGGTGCCAGGCAGGGGAACACTGCTTTTAGCTGAGCTCCTCCAGTGCAAGGCTCTGTAAATTAGCTCCTTCCAATACAGAGACTGTAAATTAACTCCTTTCCAATGCCAGGCCTGTAAATTAGCTCCTCAGCTCCCACATAGCACTGCTGTCTGCTCTCACACACCAAGATGCATCCACAAAAGCTCCTATTTACATTGCTGATGGAAGATTGACTGTACCCAGAGGTGTTCCCTTGCCTCTGGAGTGCTGAAATTTGGATTGTGTGTGTAGTCCCAGGAACAGGTGGTCGCTCCTGCCCTCACAAAAGCCTTACCTGCCCTGGTGCCTCCCTTCTCCACCAGTCTCAGCAGTCCCTTTTTCTTGAGGATGACACTGCTCCCGATGAGGAAGCTGGAGAAGATAGCCAAGCCCAGGCCAATGTAGAATCCATAACTGTTTTCCAGCCGAGTTATCCAGGAGCTATCCGAAGTCCCATTCTCCTGGATGGAGTCAGCTGGGACAGCACTGCTGATCACTTGGCACACAACCCGGTGGGAAAGGCACGAAAGGGTGATCAGAGACCCTTGGAAATAAAACAGCAAATTACTGACATGACTATCAACAGTGTCCTGCTCCCCTAGCCTCATTCAGGTGTCCCCCTGCACAGCCACCCACGCTGTCACCCCAACAACACCCAAAGCTCAGGACACCTCTTTGCTCACACGTGGAAATGGCAGGGTGTTGTCTGACAGATTTATGGCCTGCAGTTCAAGCATCTCTTTGACACTGAATGAGTCTACATACCGAGCTGGCAGGCCACAAGGACCTCTAAAAATAATTTGAATTTCCAAATATACAAGCCAGAGTCTCTCCACCAAATTCCAGTGTTACAGAGTTGAACCAGACCTTATCAATGCTTAACCTTGTTGATCCAAAGGCTTTGGTACTTTCCAGCCAACTAATCCTCACACCTGCCAGCTCATCTGCAGTTGTAACTTTGGGTTTAATGTGGAGTGATGCCAACACTGTAACTGTGCATCTGTTCCTACTCTGAGCTGTGTCATAAGACAACATCAGATTAATTTTTGACAATTCACTTCCTCTACTGTTCAATGGTTTTATTCTGCCTATTTGCAGGTAGAATGCCTGAGAGCTCCTGAAGCAAACCCAGTCCTGCCAGTGTGGAAGGACTGAGAGCAGGCAGCGTTCTGCTGTTAGCACCAAAAGCACTGCAGCCCTGCGGCCAAGGTGTGTTGGTGTGTGGGGGTGGGAAATTGCTGGGTTTCTTCCTCCCCTGACACTCCTACCACACCCAGCACATCTTTCTATCACAATCTTTACTGCAAGTGTAGTAAAGATGGTGTGACTGTGACCAGGAGGAACAGAGCAGCCAGGTGGAGTACAAAAGTCTCTTTGTAGTAAAATATTTCCTTTTTTTTTTTTTCCTGAACTCACATAGGAATTATAGAGCAAGTATTTGTGTCTCTGCAGGCAGGAGAGTGGAATGGCTAAACTGCTCCCAGCAGTGTCAGGAGCCTGGGCATGTGCCCCACATTTTTCCTGAACCAGGAGCCTGGCTTAGATTTTAAGTAGCTGCAATCCCTGGCCCTGGTACACACAGCTGAGGTTTTGGATCTGAACCGGCTATAAACGCTTTTCTAAAGCAAAAAATAGCAGTGACTTTCTAGATGAGTTTCCAAGAGTTTCCCAATAATACTTTTTTTCCTACTAGGAAAAACATTTTTGATCGTGGAAATATTTCCTGGGAAATAAGGGGGGAAACTTGCCTCCTCGGCTGGGTGAAAACCTCCACAAGGTACAAGCATAAAGCAGCGGGATGAGGTGATTACCGACTGGATTAAGTAATCCTTAAAGGAAAAAAACCCCAACAAAAAAAGTCTTCTCTGTGCACTCTAGAGCTGGCAGAGCGTGGTGCCGGCAGCTCGAGTTTCCCCATTCCTATACACACCTCGAAAAAAAAAAAAAAAGAACCACCAGGAAGCCAGGAACTAAAACAAAAAAAAAAAAAAAAAAAAAAAAAAAAAAAAAAAAAAAAAAAAAAAAAAAAAAAAAGAAAGAAGGAAAAGAACCACCAGGAAGCCAGAAAAAACCCCAGAGCAGAGCAGTGACAGAGGACAGCCCCAAAGCCGGGGGGATGAGGCAGCGGGCTCGGAGCCGGAGCGGCCGCGCTGTCCCGGACCCGGACCCAGCCCGGTCCTGTCCCTGGCCCGGCGCTCCGCGGGGCCGAGCCGGGCCGGTCCCGCTGCCCCGGGGCTGCACCCACCGTTGCTGCAGCTGCTGTTGGTCTCCAGCGGCTCCATTGCCTCCGTTGTGCGGCCCTCAGAGCAGCCCGGGCCGAGGGCAGGGCCGGGCACACCTGAGCCGGCCCCGCTCCTCCCCCGGCCCGGCCCGGCCCGGCCCCTCGCCGGGCCCAGAGCGCTGGCAGTGCCCTGGGGAGCCTCGCACGGTGCCCTGGGCCAGCCCCGCATCCCCAGCCCTTGTCCCCATCCTCCCAGCCCCTGTCCCCATCCTCCCAGCCCCTTGTCCCCATCCTCCCAGGCCCTGTCCCCATCCCGGTCCCCGCCTGCCCGCTGGGTGCGGTGGCATCTCCGGGGGTTCTGTCCCTTGGCACAGAGCCGGGACGAGGCTCCTGCCGCTGGGTTTCTCCTCTGGAGGGTTTTTGCTCGTTGCAGGGGCTGGAGAAGGCGCTGGGGCAGCAGCTGGGAGGTGTGTGAGCCCAGGTGTGCCCTGAGGGGTTGTGCAAAGCCGGGGCTGAACGCAGGTGTGGTGGAAATAGAAATTAAAGCTAAACGAGAGAAATGGTAGTGGGAATGTCAGGTTAATGGTTGGACTCGAGCATAGAGGTATTTTTCAGCCTTTTGGGCTGAGCAATATAAGGAGGACACAAAGTTGTTAGGGAGCATCCAAAGGAGAGCCACGAAGATTGTGAAGGGTCTGGAGGAGAAGCCATGTGAAGAGCACCTTGGTTTGCTCAGACTGGAGAAGAGGAATCTCCATCAACTCCCCCTCCAGGGCAGCCGAAGCCTCCCTTGCTGATTCTGGTGTGTGAATGTTTCAGAACACCAATTTTGCCTCCATCCCCACCCTCTCTTCTGGCCTCCCTTGTTCTGCCTTCATCCCCATCCTCCTCTGCCGACCTCCCTGCCTGCATCTGTGCTCAGTGGCTGTGTGTACACAGAAACCTATTGCTGATAGAACAGTCCTTTCGTTGCCAGGTTCTGCTGTAGGTCAACAGAGATAAGTAAAACCAGTAGTGAAACAAGAGCTTTGCTTCAGCAAGCCCACATTTATAGGTAGAAAGGCAATATAAAGATAAATGAATTGATTGCTTGTCATAAGGCAATATAAAGATATAAGATTTGCAGGAATTGAACATATCTGAAAATTTGCCTTTTTTTTTCCCACTCCCCCATAAAATAAATTGCCTGTTACTACAGGAATTGCCCTTAGACCATCAGGCTGCAGCATTGCTAACACCTCATGACGCCTTCATTCAGTGCCTGATCCTATCTCTGAGCAACTGTTTTCTCCAGCAAATGTAATGCTCAAGTGCTGTGTGAGTCATTTGATTTTAATCAAGTCTGTTCATCCATCATAGTCCTGCGGGTCACTGGCTGGGGGAGACTGTGCCAGCCAAATCCCACGTTCTCCCCTTTATGACAGGGCACTTGATAATCAATCCAAATCATACAGCAGCAGGTTTTGAAGTAGGAAATGAAATGTGTGCTAATTTATCAGTGTTCTAGAAGCAACTTCTGCTGCTGTTATTTATTATGCAACCAGAAGGGACAAGACCCTGGGCAAGACAGTGATGGTGGGATTTGGCCTCTGTTGTGTAAATTTACTGGCTGATGCTGGTTAGGAGCTATTCATGCAGTGTGTGAATAGAGGGCTGGGTAGAAAACCAGTGTGATGGTGAAGTGGGACAAGTATTTGTTGTGTTTGCAGTGCTGGCTGCCTGTGCTGGCTGGGGGAATTTGTGTCCCCTGTCCCCTCACAGGCTGCTCTTGCTCTGCCTGTTCACTCTCCCCTTTGCTGGACTTTTTCCAACACCTCGAGGTCTCGCTCATAGCCAGGGGGGCCTAATTGTGGTGTGGTTATTGGCAGTTAAACTGTGTCCAAAATAATTTCCAGGCTTTTTCAGATGAGTGTCATTGACATCTGTGCTCACTGTGCACAAAGAGGTGTGAAGGAGGCAGCAAATTTTGATAGAAGGGGATCTGGGGTTAAAATAATCCTTTTGGTCATGGTGCAGCTTCATGCATTACTGCCACAGAATGGTGCAGGCAAAAGAAAAAGGCACTTTGGGCCACATCTTTACCTTGCTCTGTCAGCTTGATTTCCTAAAGGGAAAGGCTGGTGTGACCAGATACATGTGTGTTTATATATTCCTTTTCATCCCCAAAGACAGATTTGAGTCTGTGGGCCACTTCTGCCAGATTTGACAAGGGGTGAGACCTCCAAGAGAAGACATTCTAAGTCCTGAGAGGAGAGACATGATGAGGAAAAGGTCCCCAGAAGGAGGGGACACTGCAGTGTGAGCTGGCTCTACCAGACATTGGGGAGGGAGTGTGCCAGGGTGCTACCACTGAGGGAGAAGCTTCAGTCAGATTTTGAAATCAGCCATGGGTACAAGTGTGTCACGTATTTCCTTCTTCCTGGCACTGGGACTGCGGGGGGTGCAGGCTATAAAATCACGAAGTCACAGGAGCTGCATTTGAAGGATTTAGCAAGGCTGTGTACAGCAATATGGGAGTAAAGAGCCAGGTAGGGTTGGCATGGAGCCCTCTGTGCTTAGTCAAGGGCAAGTTGAGACTGATAGCAATAAAGCAGGGATGCAGCCAATGCCTGTTTTATTGCTTCATATCCTAATTTTAATGGGAAAGCTGTAATTAAGTGAATTTAGCTCCAAGCTATGACCTCACGGGTTGATACATCAGATGCTGCCTTAAAAATAACTCATCAGAAATCAGGGAGTCTTCCTTAGCAGTTCATCTTTTAGCAATGCAGTTCCTCCTGAAATACTGGTTTGAAGGCCAAAACCTTGACTGGAATCCAGGGGGCAGAACAAGGCAGCTTTGCATGCAAATACCTTCTCCAGCAACATCAAAAGGCTGTTCTTTCCTCTTCTTTTGTATGTTCATCTCTTCTGTCCTGGAAAAAGTGATGGAAAACTACTGAGTACCAACTGTCCTCTGTTAAAAATAATGGTGGAAGTATCCTGCTAACAGATGATGGAAACTTTTGCCCTTGGATGTCTGTTAGGCATGGTTTCTGTGGAAAGTTTCTGAGCAGCTTTGTAATAATCTGCTCTGGTTTTGTATCATTTTAGAGCTCCAAGGAGCTCTTTGCTGCTTCAAAGAGAGGGTGAACCTTTTTCTGGCAATGATTTGATAAGGTAGGGGATAAGGGAATTGCCTGGTGTTGGATGATTGCAGCACTACATGAAAGGTTGCCCAAAGTTTGAAAGATTGAACTTTGATGAGCAGACAGCTTTTAATTCAGCCTGTCTGCAGGTGGTAACCATGTCTGCAGTGGCTGAGACTGTCATTTGGTGCCACCAGAGTTTAGACAGCACCCAGAGACAGTTCCCAAGCCTGCCACAGCCATGGTGGGTTCCTGCCCTTGCAGTTCTGCCCTCCCCATGCCAGTGCATGCACCCGTGGGTCTGAGCTGAGCTGCTGAGAGATCCAGGGTCACAGGGCCATAAAATGCACCCCAGCTCCTTTCTCCCAGGGTTGCTAAATACTTTATCCAGGTCACTGTGGCCTCACAAAGCCACATGTTGGCAGAGCAGGAGTGGTGGGCTGGTGATGGACAGCGGTGGGTGAAGTGACACGTAATCAGCAGATCGTTTGTTTGCAGACTTCTTATCTGGAGGCGTTTGCATCAGAACTCTAAATCAAGCAAAGCTGCATGTGAAAGGCACTCCTGACTTGCAGAGGGGGTCACAGAAAGGGTAATTTTGTTAAGCTATTGAATGAATAAAACAATCATTAATGACCTGTTCTCTGCATTGGTGAAGCGACTTTTATCTGGAGATGTAAACATATTTAGGAGCATTAGGAAGAAGAAAGATGGGGGCCTGTATCTTTGATACTGCTCCCTTAGGGCTGGTTGTTCAAAATTCAGAGCCTGGGACCCTGGCACTCAAAGTAGGAATTGGTTCTGACTCCTGTGAGACCATGTGAGCTCTCAGCACTTCATAGGGCTGGTGTGAGAACTGGGGTGTCCATGACGCAGCAGCTAAAATTAGTTATTTAAAAAAAGGAGAAAAAAAAGAGAAATCTTGATGGGAGAAAGGACAAAACCCAAACAACCTGCCCAATATCAGTGGCTGATGCAGGAATACAGTCCTGCTCTCCTCTCTGCCATTCCCCGTAGCAGAACCATGTTGAAATCAGTAAATATTGGGCAACTTTGAACAATCAAACAATCCTACACAGCAGGGTATCACCCAGAGGGCTGCAGCACAGCCTCAGAGCACATTGGAAAGATCAACAGAGCTGCCTGGTTATGGTGTAAAGTTCACTTCCAATTCTATGTGAACAATCATTGCATTTCTGTTCCTCTGAAGCTGCTCCCATGAGGAAACCTTGGGAAGAAGCTGTGAAAGGGAGCACGTTAATGTTTGGGCTGGAGCTGAGGAGCACAGGAGTCCAAGTCCCACAGACCCATGTCAGTTGTTTCTCCCTAATTCCTCAGCTCCAAGATCTTTTCCCCTTGGTTCCCACTTCTCTTCTGCAGTCAACAACCACAGCTCCTCCTTGGGTGCTTTCAACACAAAACTAAGACGGTTTCAAACGGAAACTTGGGAAAATAATAGCAGGGAGAATCTCCTGGAATTAAAAAAAGGCCCCTGTGGAGTTGACAAGGCTGCAGTAACGAGAGGAAATTAGCTGCTCAGTATAGCTTTGGGTAGAGCCTGTCAAAATCTGTTAAAAATGATTATATGATTTTTCCTTCCCTGACCCTCTTATACTGGAACAAGTTTTAAAATGAAAAATGTGTTGTGCAAGGAAGTTCTTCTCAAAAATCATTAAGTTTTTGACAAGAAAATGTCAGTTTTGGTGTTGGCCACAAAGCCTCATATTTTTTCCTTTGGTTTTTACAAAAGCTTGACATTTTTATCAAATTGGCTTTTCTTTTGTGCAAGGTACAACTGAAAGCTCTCCCCAAATAACAGTTATCACGATAATGATGACACCATAAGGTAAATTCTGCCCATTTCATGAATGAGCCCAATTTTTATTTCTCTTCATCACAAAAGTCATCCCACATTTGTTGTACACATTGTTGGTTGCTGTGTTACGGGACATATCACCAGGTATCAGATGCTTTACTCTTGCAGAAGCACTTCTAATGGAGATGGAAGCTTCTGTTGGCTGAATTTTCGAACAACAGCAAAAAATAATAATACAAAACAAAAATATCATCTTCAGCTGCATAGCAAATATGGATCAAAAATTTAACACTGTATCAGATCACAAGCGTAAATATACCTCACCATAAATAAAATTCATTGTACAAAATAACTCAAGCAGCTTTTCATACAAATATGGTACATTTGACAACAGTTTTTGAGAATATTTTCTTGGTTTTTTACACCTTCGATTCTTGTCTCTTTTGTTCTCCAATACACATGAACCTACTGGACTGGAGTGATGCAGGAGGAAAAGGACTAATATTGTTCAGTGCTACTAAGTGCTGTCAGAATTTAAAAGGAAAACCGCTGAAGTGCTGAATTTGATCTAGTTTGCTTCCCCTTTCTATTGCAGCATTGCAAGTCAAGTGTAGCATCATCCCAGGAAAGCATGTGCACTGCCAACAGTCACACTTTATAATGGCAAAGCCAGAGGCAACATTATAATAACCCAGTCTGACTTCATTCATGACACAGACCATCCTTTCTCCTCCCTGTAATTCCTCTACGGAGCCAACAACTTGTCTTTGGAGTGGACAGTCCAAGTGGTGGCTGGTGAGTGCTGGGCAGTTTGCAGACTACTTTAGCATAAGCAGGAAAATACAGATAATAAAAAGCAAGTCCACTGTTAGTGGACCTAGGAGAATTCAAATAGGTGTCAACACTTCCCTAAGAAAACAACATTAGAAGTCTGCAGGTTGTAAAAGACTGAAAAATACAGGACTGAAGCACATCTGCAAGGAAGACTCCCTAAGTTGGCAGAAAGTCTGCAAGTGTGGGGAATATCCCTGACCCCCTGGCAATCTGTAACTATTTAACCCTACTCTTACAAATTTGCTCCCTATTTCCATTAACAATCATGACATTTAAAAAAGCACTGGAGGAAAAAAAATCAATTTTCATGGAGTCATTTAAAGACCTAAGCCTGGACCTTTCTCATATACAGACAAAGAGGGTGAGAAAACTGAAGCTAAGGAGTATCTTAATCCTTGAGACAATCAAAGGACAGTAACATCAAATCTCAGAAATTAAGACTGTGATTATTACTGGCTGGTATCTCATACTACTTGAGCAACAAGGAAAAAGATCTGCCTACACTACAGTCAAAACACTTTACATTTTGTTCATGCACTTTGACGTTTTGCTCAAAACATGTAATCCCTTGGAATCTGGAGGGATTTTACATTTTTACTAGCAAATCCGAGGGCAACAAACAGATTTCAAGTACTTGTTCTTTCAAGTACCTGTACAAGTACAACAGCTTTCCAATGCAGCTGTGTTCTGCAGGATTACAGGGAATTATGGCAAAACTACAGGAAAAGAATGCAAACAGATTTATAGATTATTAGGTGAAATATCTCATGACTCACTCCAGACCTAAACTGATGAAAAGAGGGATTTGAATTCACCTTACTACATCCCATTTTGTCTAGGTAGTTGAGACTGGGCCATTTGGTACAGTTCATCCTTTTGTAGCAACTTCTTGTTCATGCTGGTTTCCAGAAAGACTCCAGCATTCCAAAGCTTGTCAGATGTAATAGGACACCTAATTTGTGCTGTGCCTAGAGGTGGCTCTGAAAGCCAGACAGGGACTTGTGCCAACTTTTCAGCAAGACTTTCATACCAAAATAACAAGCACTTGCTATTTAGGTCAGGAAAAATAGGATCTTGGTTGGATCTATCTTCCTCGCATTTTGTTTTCCACAAAAAATAAAGTGCTTGATTCTTCTCTTCCTTTTAAAAATATATAACTCTAGATTCCCTCACGCCAGTAGTGTAGAAGTGTTGGCTCATGATGGAATGCCAGAACTGACATCCTTAGGGAAAGAACGAGTAGAGAGCAAGCCCCAGATGCTCTTCTGCTGCTCTTCCTCAGACACAGAGGAAAGAACTTGCCTTGTTGGGCTGGGTCCTTTCCTGCCACTCCAAGATTTCAGCCAGACTTCCTGAGATTTCATTTTACTTTCAGATTAGTGTGCTGCACAATTTCCTCCCTGCAGCTGAAAAGGTCTCTCTCAGTAATAAAAGGAAACTCAAGGTGTGAAAATGCCCATCACTTGTCAGTGTGGGGTATTGATTATTGATTATCAAGGGAGTAGGTGATGAGAGTCTGGGAGCACAAACTCATGCCACACACCAAGATCTCCTCTTGCCAGCAGTAGTTTGCTGGCTGTTGTTTCTGAAGACAAAAACTCCAGCTCAGATATTTCTACTAATTAATTATATGTTCTCTCTGAGAGAATAAATGCCCAGGCTCTGCCTTTTTAACATCTGTAACAGCATGCAGTTTACAAGGCATGATGAAATGCATGGAATAAATATATATTATCACATCTGGATACAGCAATTTTTGCTGTGGCCAGGCTAGAGCTGAGGAAACACTGCCAGTTGTGAGGCTGGCATCATTTTCTCTTGGAGCACATGGTTTGATCTCCTTTCACATCAAGCACAAGCTTTTGTATCACTCCAATGACCCTGCTGAGGGTTAGAAACAGGTTAGACCAGGAGTTATGAAATCCTTCTTGAAGTTCAATTTGAATTTGTTGTCAATATCCAGGGATCTTAGATTAGCTGAGTGGGAGAAGGCAACAGACTCCAGTGTTCTCTCTGAACATCTCTGAACTTGGAAAATTCTGGGTATTTCTTAAAGCTTATCCTGTATTTTATCTTTTCTAAACAATCACATAATTTCTGAGTGATGGGAAGTTTCCTAAGCCCTGCTGGTAGTCACCATTCTCTGGAGAAAGGTATTTGTTTGCTGTGCCACTAGGAATTTTCTAAACCAAGGGAAAACAGCATCCCAGAAACACACACAGATTACACACCCTGGCTCTCACCCTTGGCTGAAGAACAATGATCCCATATGTTCAAGGTAACTACACTGCATCCTGTCAGCACCAGTGATTATTTCCACCCAAATTAATATGTTTGAGAGCACATTCACATGAATGCAGCGTCTTTTGTAGTCCACAGGAAATCTGGTTTAGTCCATGGAAGATGAGTCTTCAAGGGAGAACCTCTGCATTAAAATAAGTGGATGTCCCATAGCATGGAAAAGGCCAGGCTCTTTTCTGTTTCCCCAGCTGTCTGAAGTGCTGAGGAGTTATCTGGTGACTGCATCATTGCTATCCTCAAGCCCACATGCCAGAACTCATGGAAACAACTGCTGGAAAGGCCAAAGACACAGCAAAGAGCACAAAGCTGGGTGAGGCATCCATCCACAACCAGCCTGGCAGGGCTGCTCTGCACCCAGCACTCAATCCTCAGGGCACTGCCATGGGTGACATCCTGCCTTCATCCCTTCTTCCCCTCAAAGAGTGGATCAGGGACTTGTCTTCAGCCCCTCCTGCTCCATGGCTGGTGGCACATGTCACGGGGGTGTTGATTTGTCCCACTGCTTCTGCGTTGGGAGCGGGTTCCCAGCGCTGTGAGAGCGTGGAGATCTCCCGAGGCTGCAGTATGGCTTCAGAGAGTGTGTGGACTGGGTGAATCACAGGGAAAACTGGACCACTTCATGGAAGAAAAGCACATTTTGCCCACCCACCCCCAACCCCCCCTCAAGTCCGAAAGCTACGAGTAAAACCGATCACAGGGATGGTACAGAGGAACATGCACTCAAACGGGGCGAGGGGAAGGTGTGTCCTCGTGTGGAGAGGCAGACCCAGCCTCACTCCCTTGTCAGGCCTCACACCATCAAGTTTACCCCTCCCAGCTGGTTTGGGTTCAGTCCCTGCTCCCTTCCCAACCCATGCAGGGTCCGTGTCCACACTAGCAGGTGGTGGCCAGCGACTGGTGGATGGGGGGCTGGAAGCAGCGCACGTGCTCCACCGTGGAACTGTCTGTTTCCACCGACTTCATGTACTTGTTCAGGATGGCAAAGATCTCGTTGTTCAGGATCTGGTACTTCCTGATCCTGTCGGCCATCTTCTTCAAGGGCTGGAGGGATGGTGAGGGAGAGAAACAGTACATGAAGGGTCTTATGTCATCTGACCAGCTAGGAAGCAGCAGCACCTGTGCCCTGCTGCTGGAAAGCTCTGCTAAGGCAAAGCAGCTCTAACACATGTTCCTGTTCCACTTAGCACCTCGCAGGGACCGGTGACTCGCTTCATTATTGGGTTTGATGACTCAAGACAGAGCATTAACAGGATCACTGAGTGGTCCTCAGTTAACCACTCCAAAGTCTAGGCTCCCAGCTGCTTATTGATAAAGCCAGCGAGATCACAGGATGGTTGCTGGAAATACCAGCTCCTCAGCTCCAGCTTCCCAACCCCAGGAAGAAGGGAAAAGCTTTGGGAGAAAAAGGATTTGATTTTCAAGCCAATTAAAACCTTGGCCTCTCTGCAGATGGAAACCTTACAGCAAGGGGAGCCAATAGGAATAAGATTAACACCAGGCTTTGCTGTAATTGATGAGTTTGGGCAAAGCAGGATAGAAAACAGAAAGAAGTGCGCTGGTTTGGGTCCTTTGGGACCTCACCCTTCAACTTACCACGTTTTTTATGATTTCATCTTTCCCATCCTGCCTCTGCACCTTCAGCAGGTGGTAGCAGAAGTCGAAGAGGTCAAAGCGCCGTTGCTGTCCAAGGAGAACAATGATAGAGCAACCTGCCCAGTTCAGACCATCTCCAAAGCACTGCCTGGAGGGAGGAGCAGGGTGATGGGTGGGGAGACATGACAGAATAGAGTTAGGCAAGAGAAGTACACCATGGCACCAGGAACTTTCTCTGGTGAACTTCCAGGGAAATCGCATTCAGTCCTGCTCCTAGAAAGTGAGTATACACCTAGAGAAAATGAACCCAGAAGGAGATAATACAGAATTACACCCAGGCCAGGCTGTGTAGGATGAACCAAGGGGTAAGACAGGTGAGGACACAGTATTAGGTTGTTGGTCTTGTCACCTTGGGCACGTCCCTTTACCTTTCTCTTTCCTCCAGCTGTTCCAACACAAAACTGAGCACCACCAAGTCCTTTCACCAAGGACCCACATTCCCCCTCCACCTCCACAGCGGCTCTCCCTGCAGCCGAGGGCACCCGGGGGCCGGGGACACTCACTCTGCCGTGAACTCGTTGGTGCCCACGGGGATGCAGTACACGAACTGCATGGCGCTCCAGAGCCGGTGGAACTCCACGCACTCGTCCACGTGCATGACGCCGTTGGTGGGGGGCGGCCCGCGCCAGATGGGGTCCTGCAGGTAGCTCCGGATGCGCGTCAGGATCACCTCGAACATGGAGAGCCCGCAGCACAGCCGCTCCTTGGTCAGCAGGTCCCCCTCCCGGGCGATGGCTATTTGCTGAGGATGGGGACAGCCGGAGGGACACAGTGAGGATGTGACCCATACCCACCGGGTTTAACGCTGCCTGGCCTCTCCCCAGGCTCCTCGTGGGAGGTCCAGCCTTACCTCTGATGGCTGCTCCCATGGCACTTCCCACCAGAGAATGCTCATCCCTCAGACAGGAGGATTAATGTGGTGCTCTGCTCTATTTCACCGACCTCAGAATCTTTTGGAGTAACTATGTACGTCAGAACACCAGAGCTGAAGGCAAAGCTCTGACCAGAAATACTGATCCTTAATTCTGCTAGCATGCGCTCTGCCCTGTTAGTGCTACTCAGCGTTTCAAGATTTTCATTTCATGATTTGTTTAATGGGTTTTGTCTCATGATTTCTGCAGATTATGAAGATAAAACAGGAGAGAACAGGGACATTTTGCTTCCTAGGACATTGTCATCATCTCTTCAAAATGCAGATAGCCTATGGCTTTCTTGATTTCTTTTGTAGTTAGGGTTAAAAAGCTCTGAGGAAGATGAGAAGCCACTGCAAACTTGATACTGAAAAACTTGTGGTTTATAAGAAAGCCAAATAATTTTTTCCCAGATGTGGAAGCTTTGCACACGTGGATAATTTCTGTGACATCCCCGCTCAGATTTAGATATACAAATTTGGAATAGCTCCACTGGATGAAGTTATTTTGGCTTTTGCACTAGAGGCAAATTAAAAGAGAATTAACTTCATTTCAGCCCCACTGCTCCCCAAGAGGACAAAAAAAAGGGGGGGGAGGGGATTTAAAACAAGCAAGCAGTGTCTTCCCCCAAGCTCACTGAGTGGTCCATGTGTGGGGGTCTCTCACTGCCCTGGTATCCTCTCAGCTGCCCCATTTCCTCCTGTTCCAGTGGCAGGACTGACTTCTCTTTGCAGTGCTGCCAAAACTAACTCATGCAATGGGAGCTGGGTGCTGTCAGAGCCGTGCCTGTGGCTGTGGGAGGCTCTGGCTCTGCCGTGCTCACCTCGGCAGAGGAGTGACTGCACAGGCAGCCTTCACCCCTCCCACCACTTCACCACTCTGGAACAGGCACACAGAACAAGTGTGACATTGACTGAGACCCTGCCTATCCCAGAGGACTTCCTGGAGCTTTAAGCAGTTTTTAAGCATTTGCTCCATTTCCAGCAATGCCTATAAAAATGTTATCCCAATCAGTCACGATGGGGACTCGCAGCAGCTGGGACAAAGAGCAGGCACATGTCCTAGCCAGACATTAAGAACATGAATTATGCTTGGTTTACTTGGGTCATCTTCATTCCACTCTGAAAAATGCATGAATGTGCCTGCACATCCCCATTCCTGATTATCAATTTATGCTGGCAGTAACCTCAAGCATTTTTAGCTTGGTTGCTCTTGAAATTAGAAGCATTTCAATTCTTGCTTGTGCCACAATTTCAAGGATGTTCTGGGGACCTCAGCTCAATTAGTGTTCAACTAATAGCAAATATCAAGGGAAAGCTGTCATCACAGAGGCCACGTTTGGTCTGAGATCCCTTGATCTGTTAAAAGCAGGAACAGTATCACTGGTTCCATGGCACACACCTGCCTGTGTTTGCTTGGCAAGTAAAGGTTTATTTCATCCAGCTTTTTAGCTAAAGGCTGTACAGTGTCCTTCTCCTCACCTGCTCCCAGCCCTTATGGGCACAGATCTGCACACACTGGTCTATCATGGCAAAATGAGGGCACAGTAGAAACAGAGCCATTTCAAATGTAAATTAGGTGTTAGCATTACTGTTTGCTAAAACATAGTGATAAAAGGGGCGCTTTTGAGAATAAACTTTCCCAGTGATCTTAGTACACGATTTCTGAAGAAATCTTAATTTAGAAAGAGATGCATCTGCCTTTCAGTGTAGGTAGTGCCACTCAGTTATGCACATTCACAGACAGAATTTGATTCTAAGATTCATCACAGTAAGACCAGTCTTTGATACAGGACTACCATCCTAGGGTGGATATCTTAACACAGGCAAAGCAGCTGGAGAGCTGTTGATCCCGTGTTCAGAGCTGCCTCACAGTCTGGGGCCCCACTGATTTCTAAGATCAGGAGAGGAAGGATGCTCTCAAGGTAAATTGCTACAGGATGCCACTGTGCTGACTCAATTACTCCTTCTGTCTTCAGAAGCAAATGCTCTCATTATTTCCAGAGAAGAAACCAGACTGACCAAGCACTTTTGAAAACCTCTTACTAAATACCTTTATGGTCAGCATTAAAGGGGAGAGGATTCCTTTAATGAACCACTTTGACCTCCCTGGTTCTTTATAAATTGTCCACCAAACAGCTGCTTCTGGATTTCCAATGCAAAGTAATTATCTACAGCAATCATTGGCATAATCACTGCCATTACACAAATCCAGTTTTGATTTTCCAGTTTTTGAACCTCTTTTACAGCTTGTTTACTGGTGAACGTGACAGAACCCTACCCAAAACCTGCAAAAACCCATAGATCCCCACTATAACATGCATGGGGCCACCTTTTGGGAGAGGCTTCGAGCAGGCAACTTCACCTTATTTTGGACAATTGTTACAAGGCATTTATGCATTCTGTAGGAAAAAATCCTGTATGGCCTGTGTCCAAAACTGCATTTCCAAAATGCATGTCCAAAACTGCATAAAAGGAGCAAGCTTAGAAGCTATGGAGGCACCTATAGAAAGCAATTCTTGTGTTCATTTACATTTGAGCTCAAAAAAAAAATCTGGTACCCAACCGTACCTGAGTGATGAATATGGGAACACTTTACAGTAAAATAACTTTTTTAGTGGGACATGAGATATCTTTTGTTTTCATCACCATTATAACTACAGCAGAGATAAGCAACGAGTGGACTCTAATAGCAGAATTCAATGATGATTTTGCATGGAAAGAAGGAGAGATAGAAAGACCAACACAAAGACACAAAAACACAGAGGTGAATTGTTTTTCTTGAGTGTCTCCTTAAAAAGGAAGTGTCTACAAAGTAAGATAAAGTCCTCAGTTATCCAGCCAATTTCGCTGTTTTAGATGATTTCCAATGATGCAAAGTTCAAAATGTCCTTGATCCATGAGAAAAAATACAGGAAAAAATATCAACCACTTTCTGCCTGCCACAGATCTGTCACCTCCTACACCAGCTGAGTGTTCGTTCCATTCCCTCATCAGTACATTACAGGAAAAGGGTGTTGATTCATTTGATACTTGAAAGATTTTTATCCCATCAACCCCAAGTAAATGGGCACTTGAAGTTTGATTATTACTATCAATGGAGCTCAAATTTTGCCCATTACACTGATCAGGCTAGGGAGATATTTTAAACAATACTGAGTTTCTGCACAAGAGATCTTTCCCAAGCTGAGACCCATGTCAAGAAGATACTTAAATGGAGCCATAATTTTAAGCATGTGCTGAAGCTCTAAGCATGTGCTAGGAGGGAAACCATTCTCAGATGTATTCCTTGACAGGGATGAGCTCAAATGGACCCCACTGCAGTCCTAAAATGGGATCCCCAAAAGCGATGGCAATTGATTGTTAGGACAGCTCTGCAAAGATTTTCCTCAAACCACTCCAGCAATTCTCCGTCTTTTTTAAGTGGAGTTGAAGAGGGTTTTGGAGCTGTTCTGATTCAGAACTGGCTTCTAGCACACTTGCCTTACAGCTCCCTGCCAGCTCTCCTGACTGGAGGCCGCAACACACAAATTGTGTGTGGTCCCTGGACCTGCTCACAAATTTCCCTTCAGAGTGTTTGCTCGGGCAAGGATTCAGATTTGCTCGTCCAATTGGTGGAAAAATCAATCAATCAATAATTAAAAGGATCACTTTTCCCAAGGCCAAGCAGGCCGTGTGGGGACTGCTACGAGTTTCCAACAGCCATCCCTTCCAATGCAATCCTTACCTGCGGAGTGCCCAGCCTCTCTATTAGGGGAACCAGGTGAAGTGGGGCATACTTGGCTTCGAGACGCTTCATGCGCACCTCCAAGCGTTCTCCTTCTGTCAAGCGAGCAGCAAACAGTGAAATGAGAGGAGGAAGTGGAGACCCCGCAACTTTCCGCCGAGTTTGCTCAGAGCTGCCCCCCAGCAACCATCCGAGGAGACTGTGGGATCAGGGAGCCAAACCGACAGCAATGAGGGGCCAGTGATGCGGAGAAGGGAGGGATGGGCGAGTGCAGTCTCAGCAGCAGCTTTATCACACATGTCCAAAGCACGTCCCTAGTACTCCTGCTGAGATGGACATTTCATGCTGCCATTCTCCTAAGAGGCTGTGAAATGGCTTCCAGACCTTAAGGGAACCCCCGAACTCACTGAGGTTTCAGGTTGTAACTATGCTACAGGAAATGCACCCCTGGCTTTTGTTTGCACCTGATGTTTGGCTGTATCCACTGATCTGTTTGGAGGGGGAAGCAGGGTCAGAGCTAATCCTCAGCAGAGATGGGAGAGAAAACAGCCTCTGGGCAGAGACCTCTGAGTCTGCCCACTGCTTCCCTCTCAGCTTCTTACCTTTGATGTAGACCCTGGGCAAAATATTTTGGAAGGGAGCAGCATGCAGCAAATCACAAACTTCTTCCTGGGACTGAGGCAGGAAGAAAGAAAGATAAAGTAAGTTAAAAAATACCTATGGGGGAGAGTGAATGGCTCAGGGGCCTGGGCAACACTACAACAGTTCACACCTACAGCACCTATTCAGATCCAACCCAGCTCTGTAGTAACTCCAGTGTTTGAACTGAAATGACCTAAAACTGGAAGTAACACTTCAGCTTCAGTCAGGAAGTTTCCCTAACTCAAATAAGTTACTTCCTGCCTGTATAAGGCCAGACCTTTATACTGATTTTCTGTCCTACTTACTAGCCCTGAAAGTAAGAGGGGGATAGAGAATATGGAGGTTTCTATTTCATCTTACCCTAAAGGAACTCCTGCAGCCTGTTCTTTAAGAGAGTGCCCAGGTGGAAATTACCCTTTGGCTTAGTTATTTTAGGAAGTGGACATGAAAAATATACTGATATATGGCTGTTCTGCAAATAGGCACATCATAACTGCTCTGAAATTATTTGGTTGTTGGTGTGGTGTTTTCAGCCAGGGCTATCAGAATCCCAGTGGTGCAGGCACCAGGAAGAATAAAACAGAAGTCCAGAGAGGAATAACACCATGAGATGCCACCTGAGGGGATGCATGCCAATGCACTTGAGAAAAAAATAATCCCAAACACAGATGCACAAGGAGGAGAAACCTAGAAATAGGCAGGTGGAGACTGAGGAGCGATGGCCGACAGTACATTGTACACGAGTCTGCAATGGGAAACAGCAGCGAGGAAACCAAAGCTGTTCAACACAGAGGCATCGTGTCACGACAAGGCATCAGCCTGCTCCTGCCAAAGCCTACTCCCAGGACATGCTTTCAGTTCTGAGCTCACTGGAGAGATGTAGACACACTGGGAAGCAGATCATGACAGCGCAGCAGGAGGAACCCGGGGCCCGCATGGAATGGCTCGGCTGGGCCTGTTTGGGATGCAGGGCTGGACACCACCCTTCCAGCCAGCAGGACAGCAGAGCATGGAGCTGCAGGAGGCTGCACTGGCGCATGGATGCTGGGATGAGAGCAAGTTTGTGGGAGTGCAGTTTGTGACACAGTGCTGGAGGGACAGGAACAGTCTGGGGCCCCTCCACGGGCACAGAGGTGCTGATGCTAACGGAGTGGGCCTGCCACCTTGGTCATTTTTGTTCATTCCTAGGTGAATGTTCTTCCAGTGCTGTTTTCCTCTAATAAAGTGAGCATTTTCAGCCATTTGCAGCCTGCATTCACCTCATATCTGTCCCAAAATTAGTCGTGTTATTAACAGACCTCTTCCCCAAGGCCCATTAACCGAGAGCACAAACTCTGCTTAGAAATTTCATCCCAAGCAACCCCTCGTTCCTCAAACTTAAACAATAAAAAGGGGGTAAAATGCAGCAGGCTGGACATCTGCATCAGAGCCATTTTTGCCAGCAAATACCACAAGCCTTAGATCACTCAGACAGCGCTGAAGGTAATTGCAGTATAAAAGCAATTCCTCCTGCTGCACAAGAGCTCCATTAGAGGGAAAATCTTGTTCTGTGATGGCTCTGTGCATCTGACATCCTCCAGCAAGTGGGAACCAGTGCCCACTGCATGCAAACTGGCTTTGTATTCTGAGCCTATTACTGCAAGGAAAAACAGAGGATCCAAGAGGGAGAGACTTTGTCTGGCATAGAAGGTAGGCAGATGTGGACTTTGATGGGCAGCCTTCCTTAAGGGATCCCCAAATTCCCATCATCTTTATTTTCTGCTTTTCTAAAATGCCAGTACACTGCTGATGTACAGTTCCTGGGACTGAAGGAACATTTCTGCATTGAAATGAAAGATTTCTAAAGAAACCACCATGTCCCTTGAGTGTCCCATTAAAGATGTGATAAGAAAGGCAAATGCAGTACATCCAGCAGAAAACCCAACACTGGGAACAGCAGGAAGCACTGACAAAGCCACAAAAGGAACACAAACTGCCAGAATATAGTTGGCAACTCTGGTCATTATATAAAATTCTACAACAGCCAAGCTGCTGGGTGATACACATACATCTCTTGTCTTCTTCATATTGTGCAACCACTGCTCACTGAATGTGTTTGATACACTATCCCAAGAATTAAAAGTCTCTAGATCAGGAGTTAGAATGTAAAGGCAAGGGCAGAAATATCCATTTTGAGGTCATGCAGAGACTTTTAGTTTTCTCTGTGCTCTATGGCCAGATGAAACTTGGAATCTTTGAACTTTCTTATAGCTTTGCTCTGAACAAAACTCCTGCTTTTGCTTGGAAATTCTGTCTTATGCTAGGGAAGTAATTTCGAAATATTTCTGGAAAAACCAAAACAGCCCTGCCCAAACCATTATGACACAGTATGCCCATTTAACGTACAGTTGTGTTGTTGAGCACTTCTCAGTTGGCTCTGGGCTAAATTATGAGATATAACAAATTTGCCAAGCAATGAATTTGTGAAAAACTAGGAGGTAAAAAAATGAGTGGCACTCAGTCACAACCTTTGCCCCACACTAGTAAGGGCATCATGAGCTGAGAGACTTGTGTACGTGTAAAACTCCTGTGCAGGGGGCAATACCAAGTTGTTACTCCAGCCAAATTTTCAGTGAAGATGTCCTAGGCCATATATCACCAGCAGATTTCCTTCCTGTTGGATTGCTTTATCCATTTCACCATTACAATCAACCAGGTTGTTTCCATTGCACTGGCACCCCAAAAGAGCAGAGGGATCAGATCTACTTCTCACTGTACAAATATGTATATAAAAAAGTATTGATGCCTGCCCCAGAGAGCTTACAATCTAGAAATTAACTCCAGTTGGTTTTATTTCTAAGCAGGACAAACAAGGGGCAGCTTTGAGTCCAAGAATGAAATCTGGATCTTCCAGTATTCAGATTCAGCCATCCCAGAGGCCTGACCCAGTGCCAATGCACACCATCCCCATGGACATGCCCACAGACTCCA
This sequence comes from Passer montanus, assembly GCF_014805655.1. Taxonomy (NCBI): domain Eukaryota; kingdom Metazoa; phylum Chordata; class Aves; order Passeriformes; family Passeridae; genus Passer; species Passer montanus. The sequence goes on along the minus strand of NW_024362051.1, from coordinate 10,568,401 downwards.
ATAACACAGCCCCACAGAGACCCTGAGAACATGAGAAGCTGGAAAGTAACACTTCCCAAACTCTTCTGCTGGAGAACCCACTTGCACTTCTACTCTTGAGCTGGAAATTTCGGGTACGATGTTGGTGTGGGGGTTTTGCCTTACCAAAGCCTGCTCGATAAGGAGGCAGAAGAGAATGGCATTGCCCACTTCTCTGAGGCTCTGGAACACGTCAGTCTTCAGCTCTGCATACTCAATGATGTCCTTCAGCTGGTGGTGGAAAAACTCCAGGATTCCTTAAAAGAGAAGGAAGGACAGGCAGAAAGAGATTGGAATCACTTCCCGGTAATTTGGATGAAAAGATGATCAGTGTCTGGTATTCCCTTAATCACAAACTGCAGCTGCTAAATGGATACACAGAGACTGGCACTGGGAAAAACTAACATGCAGTGTCTTATCCTGCTTTCAGTAAGCCTTGGGAAATGGGGAGTAAGTCATATAAAACTCCCTGGATTTCTTCATCAGAGGAGGAAAGAGGTTCCAGACTGTGATGGATGACTTGGTGCTGGCTCACGTACAGCAGCCACAGTTTCTGACTGCAGCAATGCTGCAAAAAATTTCTTCAGCAGTTAAACAGAGCATTTAAAAATACCAGTGAACTCACAAAAGCTTACAGAATCCTGAAAACATAAGAGAGGCTACCAGAAGTCATTCCCTTATCAGCCACCTATGTGTTCAAAAGGAAATTTCCATCAGGAGATTTCCTGGAAAGGTTTCCTATACATGTTCCAGTGTTAACAGCAGAGCAGCTGAAAGTGTCCCAGCAAACCTGGCTCTAAGTGGCACTGGCAGGACAGGTGCCCAGCCTGGATTAATCACGATTTTGGCCTGAGTAAATGCTGCAGCAACACGTGGCTGAGCTCCTGCTGAAGGATCCTACCAGCAACACCCACCTGGAGAGCCATATTCATGTCTTGGCAAGCGGCAGATCTTGGGCATTACTTCAATCAGAGTCTTCACATACTGCAGGATGGTGCCTTGGAGCTGTTGGAGACAAAGGGAGGTTAAACTGGAATGCCAGGTCTCCTGGCACTGGTTTTGAAAGAGGCTGGTTGTGGATGGGTCCACATCTGACAGCACAGGATGAAACTTCAGCTGGAGTCTGAGATGAACGTAATTTGGATTTCACTCAAATATGAAATTCAGCCCAAGTGTATGGAGTCAGAGTGCTTTTACAGCTTCCTCCCAAAGAATAAATCCAGCTGCATGGATTTTCGACTTCAAAATACAGCTTGCTGTGTTTGCATTGTTTGCAGCTGAAATCCAAAACAAGGCTCAGGCTTAGATGCACCTGGACTTGTGCTTCTAACCCAAAAAGCATTTCACCAGAGCTGCCAAAGGACTCACTCCCTAGCACAGGAAATGCTCTTTCCACCTGAGGAATGATCCCTGGATACTCAAGAGTTTAATAATGAATTTACATTCATGTAGAGCAAGTTTCTGCAGATCAGATGTTTTGGACATACATGGATTAGAGCAGAGCACACTGCTTAGTTTAAAGCCCTTGCTGTCATTTGGAGTTACACACCTGCACCCTGTGGATACATTATATGAGGTAATGCACTAAATTCCATTTAGTCAACCGTAAAATCCTTGTGCTGAATGCTGTCTGATCCTCCTGAAACACTCCCTCATCCCACAGGAATCGCTGGGATTCCTGATCAGTGAAAATCAGCCCATGGCTCCAAGTGTTCCAGCGCGGATCAAGAGACACGACCATGCCGCGATGCCAGCACCCCGATCCCAACGCCCACACTGCCTGCCCCCATCCAGCCTCTGGGGCTTCTGCATCACCAGGGCCAGGCTCAGAATTACCAGGCTCTTGACAATCTTCAGCAGCTCCTCCATGACCACAGCTATGCCTTGGTAGCCCAGGAGCCGACAGATGGTCTTGAAGTGAGGCGGCCCCACGAAGTTGCGGTAGGAGCTGTAGATGTGGCTGTAGGCGATGTTGAGAGGCTGCAAATTGGAAGCACAGCGACAGTTACAGCACCTGTAATTCCTGACCAGACCTGTAATTCTCTTATCACAGTATTATGTTCCATCAGTACAAATTTTAAGGAGGAGGAGGAGGAGAAATAATAATACCAATGGCCATTCCCACTTGTGCTTCTTGTAGGGGAAAATATTGCTTTTCTTCCTCTGTGCTCAGATATATTCTAACCTCAACACTGTCATGTCACAAGGTTTTATTATCCTCCTGTGTAGCAACACCACTTTCATTTCCAAGGTAATTTACTCTCCCATACACTCCCAATCAAATATTTCAGTTCACTGGCCCTTTGCCTCTTCAAAATCAAATTGTTCTCCACTAAAATGAAAAGTTTTACATACATTTAAGCAGACAGATTTTTTTCCCCTATGAGCACTTGCTTTAAATGAAGCTTATTAAGAAAAGCAGGAACTGAAGCATCTGAGTTTAAGGGCAGATGGAAAAGACACGGAAAAGATCCTTTTTGCATCCTGCAAAGCTTTACATCAGCCTCTACTTAACAGACAACCCATGGATCTGTGCCAAGGGTAAGAATCTGACACTGGTCTAGGGAGCATGGTACCCAGGACATTGCCCCCAAAAATTCTTAGCAGCAGAGAACAGAAAGTGATTTCCAGGAATGTACTCTATCAGTGTCATCTTGGAAACATGGAAATTGCTGCAACATTTCATTACTGGAACATTTACAGGATCCATTTGGTGTGAGGCAAAGAGAAGTAGGGGGAATGAATTCACTTGTGTGCTCTGCAGAGAACTACTGAGAATCAGATTTAGCTGAGACACCACATGCTCAGAGAGGGCTCTGCAATGGGAGTGTTGGCATCACAACTCAGCCCAGCAGAGGGGCTGCACTCTCCCCCCATGACATCTCCCTTTCAGCCTCAGGGAATAGCAAAAAAGCCACCCTGGAAACGATCCTGGCACGTAGTCCCCCTTCCAGCAAAATACAGATTAACCCCAGGCTCATGCTTACCTACAGGTGAAACAAAGATAAGGAAACAAATTAGACTGAATCCCAAATGCCTCCCTGTGGATACTGCAGACATATTACACAGGGATCCCCTTTCCTGCCAGCAGTGGAGCCAAGGCAGTGACGGGATGAAGGCACTGAGGAGGTTTGGGTGAAAGGGAGCAAGGGCTGGAGTAGCAGAACAGGGCAAAATTTTGTCTTTGCTCCACCACTGCTGCAATACCCCCAGCTGGAGGCTCCTGTCATCCTTCACTCCTGCCTCCCTCCACAAAGTTTACTTTTAACACTTCATCTGAGCTGCTAATGGCTTACAAAGTCATTGGCTAAAAACTGGAAAAGCATTTTCTTTTGCTCTCAGCTATAGAATTTCACCAGTGTACTGACCACGCTTTCACAGACATGTCAGTTATTTTAATCAATTAATTCTCCCTCATTTTGTCACAGCCCTACAGATCTGGTCCAGCAGGTTGTTACCTGCTGTAATTCCTAAGTGCTCTTTGAACCAGCAGAAATAAGGCACAGCTAGAAAGTCCCCTATTTTCTGTGAAATGTAATTTCACCTCTTGTTCCTGGTAGGTGCAAATAGCCCTGAAACACAATATTAAGTGCAGAAAGACTGCCTTGGAGGCCCATTTACAATAAGCAAGACCTTTCTCTCCCATCAAAACTTAAAAAAAAAAAAAGAAAAAAAGGGCCCTGAGTATGTGAGTATGTGTCAGAGTTAAGAATTATTTAGGCAGGCAGAAGCCTACTTTCAAAGGTCCTTGGATACCAGCTCTTAAGAGAACTGAGCACCTCAATTAGGCTTCTGTCTGCATCCTCAGATAACCAAGTCTTTAAAAATTTGGTAGAGACAGACCCAAGGCCACCCTGATACATTTGAAAAACTGCAATGTGGTTTTTTTTTTGTTTTTTTTTTGAAGAGTGTTTCTGTTTAGACACCAGGTAATGCCCAACCTGGAACATCTGCCAAGTGGCCAGCATGACCACCCCAGAGGGAAGGCAGTGCTCCAGGGCCCCAGCCCAGCCACACTCCCAAAGGTTTTGCTGCTTTAACTTTTGCAAGGCACTGTCCCAGCCCTAGGTGTCCAAGTGCTGCAGGGATGATCCAAGTGGCCCAGAGATGGCTCTTTCCACCTTCCTTCCACACCTCCCTGTAGTCTCCTTTACCCTGTTACTTCCCCAGACTTAGCACACTAGCTCATCTTAGATTGGGGGAATAAAAAAATCCTTATTGCAGTGGGCTCAAGAATCCACATTCATTTCTGGAGCCCTCTTTGCTATTCCATGGCCAGGTGACTTCTGTCTGTGCATGTGCCTTGTTCCCCTGGGATGGGCTACCACCACTGGTACCAGCTGTGCTGCAGCTGCTCAGGTTTTTCCCACAGCAGGGCTGATATTCGGCTGCCCAGGCAGCCAGCAGCTGGTGCTGCTGCAAGCCCCCACCTGGCAGCACTCCCTCACTCCTCAGCGGGATAAAGGGGCTGGAGAGCTTCTCCCTTGAGTGGGGGTCTCAGCAATTAGCCTGATTGGGAGAAGAGGCATTTTAGGATGTGCACTGGCTGCAGATGAGCGGGATGATTCACGCCTGCCTGTCTGCAGGATGAGGTGGGTTCATGGAGCTCTCTGCAGAGCCATACAGTGCACTAACAGCAGGCTTGTGTCTAATAATAATGCTCTGCCAGCAATTAAAAATATAACTCCATTTAAGGGTGAGATACACAGCTTGGGGTAGAGACTGTAGGATGTAAAAAATGACACCAGTGGGTATTTTAAGACAAAGCAGCTGAAGGCACAAGCTGGTTGCACAGCACAGCACAGCTCACTCCCCCGTGCTCAGTGGCCACTTCTGACCCCTCAGAGGACCAAAGCAAAAGCCTGACCCTGACACTTCCTGTGAGCAGCAGCTGCTGGAGACACTGGGGAGGTTTGCCCCATCCTTGGTTTGGGGCCAAATGGGCAGGTTTTGGGGATGGGATGCTGGGATTTGCAGAATGGGGCAGAGCTCCCAGTGTCCCACAGAGCCCACCCCGCACCCAGGTCTCAGGGACAGCCATCTGTAATTGTGAGTGTGTGGGCAAGGCCCCAGCATTGCTTTAGGAGCTCAGGAGGTTACCAGCAATGCTCTGGAGAAGCTTTAGCAACAAATGGAGCAAATCAAACCCCAGTCCTATTTCCATGTCTTTGACCTTGCTGTTGGCCATCACTCAGACCTGTCTGAGCTCACCTGAGGAAAGGCAGGGAGAGTTTTATCTGATAAAATTGAGCAGAGGGGGATAATAGATAGTACTGATTGTTACAGAATTCCCTTGGAAAAATGAAGAGCTAATGAAAAAGCAATATACTCAGAGACAAAAAAAGAACTTGCACACAGCCCAAGACAAGCCAGGGCTCCCAGCCAACCTAATTTCAGTGCAACAGCTGAGAGTGACTTAGAAGTGGAATGAGTAACTCCAGACACATCAACACTTCTGGGAAAGTTCCTCTTGAGTACATTTTGGCTTTAGGGAGGAGCAAGTCACTTGTTCAGAGCCTCTCCCTACCAGGCCCATCTGTCCCCTCCTGGCCACAGGCTCGACCTGCTCCCCTGACAGCACAGGCACTGGCTTTGCCTCTCCCTCCTGCCCTCCCACCAGACCGACAGAGGACATCCCCAAGCTGTCTGTAAATCAGAGGCACTCAAAGAAGAGCGGGTCTTAATCCCATGCAGTTCAGCAGGAGGTCAAAATCTTTGCAAACCCAATTCCTACTCTCATCACACAGCTTAGAAAATATTAAAAGGCTACTGGAAGTTGCAGCACCATCAGGGATCAAAATGTACTGCTTATGGCTCTGAGTTAAATCAGTAGTTTACCAAACCCAATTCCTACTCTCATCACACAGCTTAGAAAATATTAAAAGGCTACTGGAAATTGCAGCAAAATGTACTGCTTATGGCTCTGACTTAAATCAGTAGTTTAAGTGTGCAAGAAATCACAGAATTAAAGACAAAAAGTCTCTGAGTCAAGGGGAACCAGGTCAGGATCCCAGATTTCACACCATGTGTCTGTAACCCCACACCCTGCTGGGCTCAGTGATGCTCTTGCTGGGTGACTGTGGATACAGGGAAAAAATAAAACCCAAGTAAGCCAGCAAAAATACCTATCTGGCTTGGTTTTTTCCTGCCTCGTGATGCTCTTGCTGGGTGACTGTGGATACAGGGAAAAAAAAAAAAAAACAAATAAGCCAGCAAAAAAACCTACCTGGCTTGTTTTTTTCCTGCCTTGGAGACACACACTTCTCCCAGGCAGAAGCTTTTAGGGATAACATTCCCAAATCACTCGAAGATGCCTGCCCATCCTTCCCCATTGGTTGCCATGGTGAGAGATGACGGAGCCCGAGCTGGGTATAAACGAGGGAGTTCAGGGAAGGGATTTAGCAGAGGCAGGAGGGAGGTGAGTGCTGGCAAGACACTGCCTGAGGCCACTCCATCACCAGAGCTGTCACCTCTGTCACCAGCGAGGACCTGGCTGGAGGTAAGTGCTGGCTCTGGGAGGGCTCAGCATGGGCATGTGCAGCCTCGTGTAAGGACAGATTAGCAGTCATTAGAGTGAGCTTATTCTTGAGTGAATGAAAGGAAAGTTAGTTATTGTTAGAGAGAGAGGAAAAAGGAAAGAATAAACCAGCTCAACTGAATGGAGGTGCTGCTCTGAGCACTCTCTGGCCAGCAGAGAGAACCCTGCAGCAAGGCTCAGAGAGTGCACTGGGGATCTAAAGGAGTGATGTGCTCAAGTAATTTGTGGCTGTTGCTAAACAGCCACACAGCTCAGAGAGTATTAAAAAACTACAGGACCTTGTACCATCAGGGATCATCATATACTACTCACTGGCTCTGGCTCAAATCAGTTTAAATGTTTAAATTTGTTAGGCAGGCAGTGTCTTTTTTCTGTCTTTGTTCTTACTATTCATATATTTGTGTTTCCCTAAAGGCACTGCTTTTATATTTCACCAACCTACAGATTTCACATTTAAGATGCTGATATTGCAGTGTGAGATGCTGCAGGAACAGAAAGAGTTTAGCAAGAAAGGTAGAAAAAATGCAGTGACAACTTAAAACAGTGAATTAACCATTATGGAGCTTTCTAAATGGCATTTAGGCATAAAATCAAAATATCTGTTGATTGGCAGCTTCACAAGGCAAGCTGGAGCTAGTTTAATCATCACTTTATGCTAATCACACTCACAGTATCATTTTTATTTTGTGGGAAACAAAAAGCTAAAATAGTTTCTGATACAGAAAAGCAGCCACAGAGATTTTTAAAGAAATATAACTGGAGCAAAAAGTATACCCTGTCCTCCAACTGGATGTTTTTGTTATGAAGCAGAGCGATACAGTAGTCTGGGCAACAGCAGGATTTGTCTTTTGTAATTGTAGCATGTAACCTAAGTGAGCCAGGATAGTCTGAGTCCAATCTAAGGGAGAGTAAGGAAAAACTTCATCCATGTCCTTTGAGCCTTGACACGAATCAGAAACCTGAGCGTCTCCCCGCATCTGCTTTCAGGGGCACGATGAACATCGAGGTGCACAACATCACTTACACCAGTGCCACCGTGTCCTGGGCCATGAGCAGCCCCTGCCCAGAGAACTACTACCACGTCATGTACCGCCCCAACTGGAACAGCGTCTTCGCCGGCTACCTGCGGCAGAACTTCCACCGCGAGGAGCGCGTGCCGCACCCCCTCAGCTCCCTGGTGCTGCACCGCCTCACGCCCTCCACCATCTACGTCCTCTGCATCACCTGCAAGAACTCCTACCCCTCCAGCAACCACTGCACCACCTTCCACACGCTGGACAAAATCCCCCTGGTTTTCGGCGGCTCCAAGCACGAGCCCACCACGTCGGTGTGGATGGTGAGCAGCCTCCTGCTGCTCTGCTTCCTCGCCCTCCTGGCCTACGGCTGCCTGCAGTTCTGGTCTGCACGCTGCCACTGGGCTGCCAGGCTGAAGCACCCCGACAGCAACCCTGAAGAAGTGGGGGAAGGAAGTGGCTCACCAGAGGAGGCACTGAGTGATGGACTGAGAGAGGAGCTCCTGGAAGTGCCCATGACCACCGTGCTAATGAGGAGCTCCAATTTCATCAAGGAGAGCCCGTATAACTCCCCTCACTGCTTTTTTTCTTATAAAAACAGCGATGATAAAAGGGCCATCCTGCCACAGCATGGCCTTCAATGAAAGCAAAAGGAAACAAAATCTTGCTTAGAGGTTTGGTTTGTCCTGCTCTTCCCCAGCTCTTGCCAAGAGGACTGTCTGTGTGTCCATGGCAGCTGTCTGTCCCAGGGTAGAACATGAGGCATAGACATTGGTCACAGGGAGAAAGATTTTTAAGTGACAAATATACTCTAATTTGCTGAAGATTTTTGAGAAAGAAAACAGGTCAGCTCTCTGGGAACAGCCAGGCTTGGCAGACTGTAGTGTCATTAGCTCATGTGCATCAGTGCTGTAGGTTCACCTCAGAGTCATCAATCAATGTGCATAAGAAATAAACTCCACTCAAGTAGTTTCCCACTTGAGTGCCCCTCCACTAGCATCACAGCCCAAGCCTTTGTAATGCCTGCATAAACAGTCATTGCAGCCTGAGAAAAAAGCTTTTTGTCAGTATTAAGTAGTGCACACACAAGTACTTTAGTAATTCCCATTTTGAACAGAAAATGGGATTCCTGAAGTGGTACCTTGCTTGGGGAGCATCACTGCATCAGAGCACCAACTTGCTCACTTCCCTGTGCATTTAGATGGATTTGACTCAGTCTCAGTGCCAACACAAGAAACAGCAGTGCTGACACCCCTTAACATGGGCAGTTTATGGAGAAGAATATGGAAAAGCAACAGCACACTGAATCTGCTTCTTGCATGTCTGTCTGGTTGCACACAGTGATGTGACCCTGCTCATTCACACCCACCACTCTGTAAATGAACCAGTCCTTGCATTTCTTTCTCTTCATAAATAAATATTTCCAACACCCACTCTGGCTGTTGTGGCTCATTTACTGACCTTGGACCCGTAGAGGTAATAGGGCTGGACGTTGGCTGGCTTGTCCCGCTGGGGCTCCTGTGTGAAGGGGATTGCTGTCCTCACAAACCTGCAGCAGGCATGGGAGATGAGGAGGGAAGTGGTCAGAGCCTGGTTAACTGACACACACGGGGCATGGTCTGGGATGACCTGCAGTTGCAGGCTAGTTAGAATTTATCACTTGAGCTACACCAACAGGAATGCAAAATTCTGCCACAATCTGTTGGTGGTGTAAAACCTACCAAAACGGGGATTTCATCTCATTTCTGGCAGGCAAGAAAACAGTACCTGAGCAGCTACCGGAGCTCTCCCGCTGAGCAAACCAACCCTCAGCCACTTAAATTACCATCTAACTGCTGCTTGAATTTGTTACTAACACTTTCAAGAAAGACCAAAGGAAGATGATGTGTTTCAAATTCATTTCAAGAGTAACTGCTGCATCCCACAGGGAGCACAAACCTCTCCACAATACACATCAATTTTACGTGGCAGGTTTGACGTCTGGAAAGAAAAGCAAGGTCTCCAGGTGGCCTTGCTTTCCCTCCTCACCTGTTGGTGGATCCGTTGTAGCAGTAGTTGGGCAGGAAGTCGAAGTTGAGCTCCCAGAAGACGTGCAGGGTGATGCGCCCATAGGGCGCGGACACGTTGTGGTTGGCCTCGCGGAACATGGCATCGAAGCTGTCCAGAGTCATGTGCTTGCACAGCAGCCTGTGAGTCAGGCGATTGATTTCCAAGAGCCACTCCAGCTCCTGCAGCACATAAAGCAGCAGAAAATGCAATGTATTGCAACAGAAGCAGCTGATTTAATTGCCAGGGGAGTGGTTTTTTATCCACACGCACACAGAACTAAAGACATCAGTTTAACTCAGTGGTCAAGGCCAAGTGCACTGCCACTCAAGGGGGTCCTGGTCCAGTATTTTGTGAACCTGCAGGAAGCAAAATTAATTTGTTCCCCGCTGAGCACTGGCTGGCTTTCACCTCAGAATCCTCCAAAGGTGGAAACTGGCAATTTTACACCGCTTGACTCTGATGCTCCTGTAGCATATCAAAGACAGAAAACCCTGTACACACACAACAATGTCACAGGCACTGTCATCCAACTGGGAATTAAAGCAAGATTTCCATCTCCCAGTTTACAGCACTCTTTTATATGAGCTCTGCAAAGTCCAACTGCTGTCACCATATGATTTACACAGATACTTAATGGTCTGATAATAATGCAATTAAAGCTGCATAAATAGAAACAGTAAAGACTCAGCAGCATAAAGGAAGATACATGAGTGGTTGAAACCTACTGCAGGGAACTCAAAACAGCAGACAGGTGACTGTGCATCCACAGCAGTGTATTAGTCTCCCTGTTCATAGTCAGAGCCAATAAAAGTTCTTACCACGATGGATGTCAGGTCCTCGCTCTCGAAGCGGCTGATGGCCTGGTCCAATGATTTGTACATGGCTGCAGAGATGCGCTGGGTAATGAGCCTGTTCAGGTCGATTGATCTGCCCAGCAACTAGCAAAAGAAAAGATTTGTATGTTATATGGGAAAAAAGTATTTTATTTCTTACTCAACACACAAATTAAAACCAAACCTTGAAGTCTGCTTAAATGTGAAAATGGTGGTGCAAGTGCCTTGGTTGAGTGCAGATTACTTAAGAAGGAACAAGGGAAATGTGAAGCATAACATTTTATTTCTTACTCAACACACAAATTAAAACCAAACCTTGAAGTGTGCTTAAACGTGAAATGGTGGCGCAAGTGCCTTGGTTGACTGCAGATTACTTAAGAAGGAATGAGGGAAACATAAAGCATAAGTCATTTTTGTGTCATGATGAACACTGGAGTCTGCTGCTTGCACTGTACCTGGACGTGCCTCTGCTTGAGCAGCGTCTCGTAGCGGTTGGATGGTGGGTATGGAATGATCACCCCGTAGTTCTTGCACTCAGCCCGGAAACGTTTGTCCAGCAAAACACTGAAAAGGGAAGTAGCATTAGGAAAATAGAAATGTACACTATCAGCTTCTCTATGAGTCTTTCCAGAGTTGTTTTAGCCCATTTAATCTTGGCTCTGAATTCCAAGAAATATCTGCACACTAAATCACAGAAAAGTAGTTGTTATCTTGGGGACTGCCCTGCTTGTCTTTTGTGGCTAAAACATTCAAAAAGATAAAAAAATGTGCTGAAAGATATCAGTGCCAGGTACTGGGTGGCTCCCCTGGTGTGCTCCCTCCTTGAAGATCTGCTGTGGGAACATTTGGTTGGTGATGGTGATTGTCCTCCTTCTCTAAGGCCAAATGTAACCTAGAGACAGAACTTGCAGTCACATGGAAGACTTGGTTCACTTTGGGGTCATGAGATTTCATCCATGCCCTTTAAATTGGTAAGGAGGATATGCCACAAAGGTTCTATCTCCCCAAAGGGAGAGCAAGTCCTGCTGCTTTACTAGGGTGAGGACAAGTGCATATTCCTGTTTTGTACAGATGGGAGGCTTCCAGTCCTCTGCCTGGTACAGAAACAGAAGTCAAGCGAGGACATGCCTGTAATAAGCTCAGTTTGCTTTTCTGCTGCTCTCACAAACTGTACTCTGACTGCTACTCCAGATGCCAATTATTATTTTTTCACTTTTAACTGTGGCTCCTTAATTAATTTTCCCCATCTACATTGGTCTGACGTGGACAGCTAGCTCTGGGGGACAGGGATGATCTATGTGTTATCTTCTTGCTGTGGCTGCTCCCTGAGGGAAATCTTTTGGTTAACAGCAATTTGGATGCAGAGATATCATCAGTCACCATCAGCAGTCAGGCTCTCCTACCTGCCAGCCATCGCTTTGTAATAGGCAAAGATCTGATCTGCCAGCTTGTACACAAATTGATCAAAGCACAAATTCACCTGGGGGAGAAAAAACAAGACTTGGTGAGGGTGTCACCAGCACAGAGCAGCTCCTTCCTACGCACGCAAGATCAATACAACCCAACACAGATCCTTCATTTAATACAAACATATATTAAAGGTCACACTATCTTAAAACCACACTGCGATTCTCACAGTGCTGAAGGTAAGCAGAAAATTGCAGTTACATTTCTCTCTTTATAGTTTCTGCATGTTCTTACAGGTCCTGGTCCCCCACCCTCAATCACCCTTCCCTCTCAGGGAGTTTCTCATTTTCCTCTGATGTCTCAAACCCTCTGCTCATCAGACTCTGCCATGTCCCCAGCGTTTGACAGCTTTTGGCTTCCATGACTCTTTACAGATACAGCTGAGCTGAAGCCCTTAATCAGGAGAGTCTGCAGGGTCTCTGGAAATGTTGATCTTTTTGAAAACTTCTCAGTCTGATGGGATATTTCTTTTAGGTGAAAGGTGCCTATAACAAACTGCTGGGTCAGACAGGGCAGTGCGACCCCAGTGAGCTTTTTCCATACAATAAAGATGATGAGAACTTACTTCAGCTTCAATTTCATCATACAGGAACTGCTTTTTGAACTTGGTCAAAGCATAGTATGCACTGTCATTGTAGAGGTCCAGGGGGTACAGCACATACCTGAGGGCAAGAACACAGACCACATCTAAAATTGGCTTTGGAGCTTATCAGCATAAACTGCAGCCAGTGCATGTCATGCCCTGCCTGATGTATAAAAAATGGCTTGTCTCTGACTTCATGCTTATCACTGCCACCCCCTGCAGCCCCTCAAATAATCCCTCTTTACCCCTGGCTTCTGCCGGAAGCAGCTACAACCAACCTGGAAGTGAGCTAATTATGAGTTGTTCAATCAACACTTGCTTCTTCTCTGCCTTTAAAAAAGCCTCCAGAGAGTGCTCTGACAATGCCCATACAACCAAGTTTTCCTAACAAGGAAAACATTATGAAGATGTTTACACTTGCAGAACAGCAATTCCTCTCGTAATTTATCCCACATACAAAAGAAAGTTGAGGTGGCTTAGCCTGGGCCCACCCCCTTTGGTGACACATCTGTCTCAGTGCTGCGTGCAGGTGACAGTGCCACAGTGTCCTGCCCACATCCCAACAGTTGCCAGCTGTTGTTTATGACACATGAAGAAGTGCCAGTGCCAGGAAGTCACCCCTGTGTCTGCTAACGAGGTGCTCACACAGCACCATTCATGTGACAGCAGAGCAAGGAACATCTATTTACCTCCCACGACAGAAAGACTGCTCATCACCAGCCCACCCTTCTTCCTGAACAAAATCCCAAACCCCAGCACGTGCATGGTCCCAGCAGAGCCCATCAGCTCTTACTCCATCATGGAGGGTTCTTTGGTTTCCAAAATGTGGTCTGTGAGGATCCAGGGCATGGACATCTCGATGGGGAACTGGATGCGGCGGCCCATGGTCAGCTCCAAGAAAAACTCCCGGAACCAGAGCTGGGACAGGTCACAGCACTGCTGCAGAGCTTCTGGAATGCACAGAGGATCCATGTTACCCCCCTGGGGATGGCAGTGAGGGCACGACACAGGAGGCAGCTGCTGCAGCCTTGCTTTTGGGTACAGAACATTTTTCTAGGATGTCTCTGGTTTTAAACCCAGACCATGGCCATGCTGCCTGAGAGCTTGGTAAAGCAAGAAGAAGGAAGGGATCAGGGATCACCCCTTTTGCTCTAGAGGGCCAGTGAGAACACTGGAATGGCTCAGAGTAACTCTGGAAGACTTCTTCTGTGTCCAGTGGCTCAGTTTGTCTGGGACAGAAGGAAAACCCAGTCCTAGAAAATAAACTCCCACCTGCAGCTATTTGCTCTGCTGACAGCCCTGTTCACATAATGACTACTGCACAGAAGCATGCCTGAACCAGGCAGAAGTAGGACATTTGGGAAAAATCAAGGAAAATCTTCTGCATAGGTCAATGAGGAGCAAAGCTGATCTGCTTTTGTCTTTCTGAGCATGCAAGGGCTGGGTTCAAGCCTCCCCCTGCCATAATCTCACCGCTGATGTTGAGAAGGTGGGTGAAGAAGAAGGACTGCTTGTGGAACTCCTCAATGGCCAAGACTATTGGCCCATCCAAGCTGCTCCTCAGAGTCTTCTTCGAGCCACTCTTGTCTGCTATGAGGGACTCCAGCATGGTCCTCACCATGTAAAGCTTTGAAAAAAAGGTGACATGCAGTTACCACTCTCCAGACACCATCACACATGGCCTTGGTGTTCTGGGAACAAAAAATAACATTTCTCCAAGGTGATGACCACCCTCTGCACAAATAAGCCACTATCCTTCAGAGTTAATTAAGCACCTGAAAGAAGAGGCTTTGGGAATTATACAACAAATTAGGCACCAAAGCAACATTTAACACACAAAAGCATGAAGACTTCGTGGAACAGAGCACAGAAACAACTCCTAACCCACAGGGTGGGAGACTCCTACATGGCTCTAAGACCATGAATTCCCCACACAGGAGACAGACATTCACATACCTGTGTGCTTGATGGTCCTACTGCTCGTCGTGGGACTTTAATATCAAATCCACCTTTGGGATCCTTCTCCCCTCTGAGGCAAGGATCATTTGGAGGCTCCCGACCTCCCTCCCAGTCACAGATCGTCTTCCGAATTGCCTGAAGGACACTGGAGTGGGGGAGAGGGAGAGCAGTGCTTAAGCTTGATTTTACTTCAAGATAAAAATACCTATGGCTGTGCACACATGAGAGGGAAGGTACCTGAGGTGGGATCATACACAGCTGCTGTTGCTGGGATGATGACCAAAAGTTACCTCCGGAGGAGCTGCTGGCCAAGGACTGCTGGCTGCTTGTGTACTGGAGCGTACACAGGCCCACGTGCTTGTGCATGACAAAGTGCAACAACACTAATCAATATATGGGTTTTGCACTGCATTGAGGGACAGACTGACCTGATCAGAACGTTCTTCTTCTTCCTGACAGCCTGTCGGAGAGGCTCCCTCAGGGTCACCTGGGCAAAGTCCTGCAGCGCCGCGTAGATGGTGTTGCGGATGGCCTGGTTGAAGACACTCTCCATCCGCCCCATCAGCACTTGCAGGCCTTTGATCATGGCAATCACCTGAAGAAAAGGTTAAACACAGATGTATCTGCTGTTTTTCCATTGTGTGAAGAGGACTGTAACTCCAGCACTGAGAGAATTTGTGACTGAATTAATTCTACTCAGCTAACATAGGCCCAGTGATCAGGCAGCTAATATTTGGGTGTCAGCTGTTTTACAGGTCACAAGAAGCTGAGGAAAGCGTTTATACCACCAGTTAATTGCAAATGGCCCCCATCCCTTGTTTCTACTCCTGATCCCTTGGTATCTTTAATACCACACAATCCAAGGAAACTGCACATGCTTCACGTGTGGGTGCAGCTTGCACAGGGCTGCATCTGCACAGGGCACAGCCTTCCCTGCCCAGCAGCACAGTGGAGGAAGCCATAAGGCAACATCCAAACCACCCTGGACAGTGTAAGGCAGGAGGAAGGTGAGGGCCTCCCAGAGCCTGGCTCAGAGGACTGTTCCCACTGTTCACAGACAGCCAAGCTGAGAGTTGACGTGTCCTGGGGACTGGCTGAGCATCTCTTGTGTTTGTACAGCTCCTGGATGCAGCTGCTGCTCTTGCTCCAGACCACACTGCTCCACAAGGCCCCTGGGCTCTGGGTTTGTGTGGCAACATCTTGGGAGCAGGAGGTTACAGGGGTGACTTCTGTGAGAGGCTGCTGGAAGCAGCTTCTCATGTTCCCCCCCCAAACAAACGTCCAATGAAACCATCAGCTGGCTCCATGACAGACTCAGGGCTGGCCAGGGGCAATTTAAAGGCCAGATTAAGGGACCCTTAATCCCTTAACATGGGTCACAGGGATGAGGAACTGGCAGAGTATGGTGAGAACACTCTTCCATTCTCTTTCCCTGGCCTGAGGAACATGGACAGGAAACCAGCCTGGACTGGCCCTGACTCTTGTGCAAGCGGCACCTACTTCCACAAAGGCAAACTTCTCCTCACTGGTGTAGTTGTACCGGGTGGCTCTCTCATATTCTTCAGCTGTTCCTGGGCAATCCTTGTTACAGAATTTATCTGTGGGATGAACCAGCTTCCAAGAGTACTAGAAGATGGAAAGAGACCATGTCAACATTGCAATGAGGAAGAAGATAGGTTAGAAAGACTGAATTAGGCCATATGCCAAAAACCATTCTCTAGACATCACTACAGTTTGACATTCTTGGCTTTGTTATCACTTAGTGAATTGGTTTTCTTTATCTGGGAGGCTGCCAGTCATACCAGGCATTTGACAACCATGAACTTGTGTTAAGATGTGGTCAAAACTTTGCAAATTAAGAAATTCCATCATCATTTGAGTTAGTTTTAGTTGCTCCCAGACTCATCCCAAACTGCTTTCAGTGATGCAGGGATGCACTCACCACTTCCATGACGTGGGCACTCCACTTGGACAGCAGCTGCAGCCCCCGTAAAGCCAGGTCAAAGAGCTCCCTGTACTCCTCATCTGATTTCTGGCTGTCCAGGCCTGAGCCAGTGACCACCTGGAAGAAATCACATCGTGCTACAATCAGCAACTTGCTGCAGGGGCTTCACTCAGTCAGCAGGTTTCTCTCCCAAATCCTGCCTGAAATGAATTCCTGACCTTATAACCAAGCTAGAATTGAGTAAAGCATATACTGTCCCCCAGGAAAAAGGACCTTGGTAAGGCTCTTTTTACACAGGCAGTCAAATTACTCCCTACAAAAAAACCGAGTCTGACCTGTCATCTCAGAGCAAATAACAAACTGTTTTTATTCCACTTTTCCATTCCTTTTCAATGGTCTAATACTACTGAAATCCTTGAGAATCCTTTACTGATTACAGTTCAAAAAAGATCTTACAAATGCCAAAAAAGAAGTGTGTGAGAATGCTATGATTTGTTAAACTGACACTGATGAATGAGGATCACATGTGCAAAAAACAGTCCCAATGGCATAAGAGAGGGCATGGCATTCAGTAATGAAAAGAACAGGGATGCCTTCGTGAACTTTCCTCAAAGTCCTGACTGATAGGCCTGTGTAATTGAAAAGCCCTATTTGCAAATCATTGGTGTTCTGACTTTTGCCTGATTATAAACATTTAATTGCCAGGGTTTTTTTCTGCTTATTTTCACAAAGCTGTGGTCAAGGAGCAGAAGCTGTTGCTGTAGATCTCCTGGTGCACATGATTTTTACCTGCAGGAGCTTTTCATAAATTGCTTTTTTATTTCTGCATCAACAGTGGTGTGTTCCACCCATGTCTTTAATCCCTCCTCGCTGTACATCTGTGAGAGATCACGGTCCTGCCACATTGCTCTGTCCCAGGCTTGTCCACTAATGGATTCTTTGCTTCTTTTTGCCAGGGTCGGAATTAAATGTGTGAGACAGTATTTCTTGTTAGGACTCAGATGTTTATTAGTTCTTATCTACGTTACAGTCTCATAAACTGAGTTCGGCAGCACTTCACTCTAACAAGCTAAAAATGGAGATGTATCTCTCTACAAGGCCTTTTCAGGATAAACTATCCAATTAAGAAATGACACCTAAATTATTTTTATTTGTAACCCAATAGCCAACCACTCGTGCCCGGCAATGTGGACTTTTTTATCCAATTGCACAAAACCACCCAAACCCATGGAGAAGAAGGTGAAGAAGAAGGAGGTAAAGAAGAAAGACCATCCTCCACCCTAAAACCTCTTTCTTGCTTTATATATTACTGTATTCTAAACCCTTCAACTGTAAGTTTTCCACCACGTGATATCACACACTTCTATTCAAAGTCCACATCCATAACCCCAGTTCTATAATTCCATTTTGGAAGCTTTCTCCATGGCCTCAGGTCAAACGCAGTGTCCTCTTGTTCTGTCAGCACAGAAAGTGTGACATTCTGCCCAGGCAGGTTCCAGCAGTGCCCCCAGCCCTGGCTGCAGCTGTACCCACCTCGCTGTTGCTGTAGCGCGCGAGCTCCGAGATGAAGCGGATGTGGTCGTCTCGGATCTGCACCATCTGCTCACAGATGTTGTACTGGGGGCTGATGCTGCTCTGAGTGCACGTCCACCTGGGCAAAAGAGCAACGGTGTCAAGGACAGGACACAGCTTCCACTCAGACAGCCCAGGGACAGCTGCTCTCTCCGCCTCAGCGTGCTCCAGGCGTGCCACCCTCACGGCAAATGTCAGCCCGTGTCGTCCCTCTGGTGTGTGGGGTCGTCCAGAGTGGTCTCACACAGCAGGATGGGGACACTTGCCTCACCTCTCAGCCTGAATGTGTCTGCTCCATCCACCCTGAAGGCTGCTCTCCATGTGGGCTCACCTACCCCAAGGGCAGAGATGGCAATTTCCCAGGCCACCATGGGACAAGCTTTCAGGGATATATGGACTTCATAATTTGCGTCCTTTCTGCTAAACCTAAGAATAACTATGCCCTTAAAGGTCCTCCCTCCAGGTCTGGGTTGTGCTGCCTTCTCCTGCAAAGAAAAACTCTGCAAAGAAGTTGGTTTTTTGGTTCTGGCTCATGCTACCAGCTCAGTGAACAACCCTGAGTATAAATGATGGGCAGAGTATGATTACCTGAACTAGATTTTCATTTGAATTCACCCATATGTATCATGTGTGTAATGTCATGCTAAAAAAAGGCAGCCAAAGGCACAGTTGTATGAAGGAATGGGACAAACCAGGTCCATTTAATTTAATATCTCCTTTCTCCCTGTAATGTATTAGCCCCAGATATAGAAGCAGAATGGCTCCACCAAAATGTTTTGTGAAACCAATTGTCCATCAGTGAGATTCTTATGTCTTACTCTGTCATCACAATGTAGAAGTTCAGATCATAATTTTTTTTCCCCTAAATGATTGTCCACCTTATGATAGTCCTGTTCTCCAATTTAGGCTGCCCATACAAAAGGAAGGTGAGAAACCTGCCCCTGATATGGACCTACACATATCCCTACACTTAACTGCACTTGTTGCCAGTATTTGTGGTGGTAGAAGGTCCTGGAAATGCTGGGCCACGTCATCCCTTGTGAAATCCATCCTCCCCCAGTCCCCAGTTTGGCTCTTACCCGTTTCCATGTGCTGCCCA
Source organism: Passer montanus (assembly GCF_014805655.1). NCBI lineage: Eukaryota > Metazoa > Chordata > Aves > Passeriformes > Passeridae > Passer > Passer montanus. The sequence goes on along the minus strand of NW_024362051.1, from coordinate 10,549,325 downwards.
CTGGACAAGGGGCAGGTTAGCAGGACTGGCCAGGGCTGCCCCAGCCCTCCCTGCCACACACAACCTACTCCACAGTGCAGAAACAAAGCGCCATGCGGGAAAAACACCAATTAATTCCACTTGCACGGAGACAAGGAGGGAGAGAAAGTGACAAAAACAGTATTAGTAAGAAATGGGGATTACATGGAAGCACCTTGGCAGAGTTAGAGCTGGGAGCCCCATGCAATTTGCTGGGAAGGCAAGTGAGTGAGGAAGAAACATTGGTTAGTACGGCACGGCACACAGACCTGGTGAGACAGATTTCAAAGACAGACATTAAAATTGTGCACAGGTAAAACAGCCCATGGGCTACCTCGGTTCTGAGATGAGAAAATGAGGAATGCTGCTGACACATGTTTCGTTGAAATGTGCTTTCTGAATGATTTGGGATAAAAAGGAGCAAATCTTCAGAAAATTTTTCTCTTTTAAAAAAAGTTTTCAAAAATATTCTTTAAATTCACATTACACAGAATCTTTTTTTGCTCAGGAGTTTTGCCATGCTGTTTTCAAACCTCTCCTGAACAATGAATGGGCACTTTTCAACCAGTTTTTGGGAGGGCAGGGGAGGAGGGCTGCTCCTGGCAGGCAGAGAAGCCAGACCCTCCGGGGTGGAAGGGGACGAGCAAACAGAAGCCATGACACTGCAGGTCAATTCCTGTCCTGCTGAAGAGACAGCCCAGCCTGGCTGCTCCTCACAGACACCAGAGAAACCAGATTTCCACCCAAGACAGTCCCACAGGTGGAAGGCACTGCCTGCTGCAAGCCTGGCTGCCACCCACCACAACAGCCAAGCACAGCTCAGACAGGCTGTGCTCACGAAGGGGTGCAAACCTTATTCCAAGGACATCCAAACCTAACAACGATTCTCCTGGCAATCACTGACGTGATGCAGAGCTACAAACACAAGTGGGGCCTCTCACGTGCCTGCTGTGACTGAAACAAACCTGTGGATTCATCTGATGGCAGCAGCAAACTGCCCGTGAGCCCAGGCTGCTCCTGAGCTCTCCACTCCTGCTCTTCTCCCACAATATCCAGAATCACAGAATCATCAAGATCATCAAGTCCAACCTTTGACTGATCACCACCCCATCAACTACACCAGATCACTGAGTGCCACATCCAGTTGTTAGTGCCACATTCAGCCTTTTCCAGTTCATTAATTTCCAGAGCGTCTGAGCCTCTGATTCAATCCTTATGGCTGCCATCCTTCTTCATGAGCCCTGCCTGAGCTAGAGGAGACACCCTGGCTACTGCAGAGATCCACTGCTGTGTTCATGCTCTGGAGGACTTTGTCCTTGGGGTGCAAACTGTGGATTAAAATCTCCCCAGAGCAGGGACACCGCTCACACTCACACAGCTCGCACGCACTCGGCGCTGCCCCCGTCCATGCACAGCCACCCTTCCTTCCTCCTGCCTCGCTGCCAGCCCCCTCCCAGCCCTGCCTGCTCCCAGGGCATGGTTACACAGAGCTTGGGAGCTGGCTGCACCCCCGGGGCCGCCGAGGACATCTCCCCATGCAGGGACAGGGAGGGACACGCGGGCACACAGAGCTGGCACGCCGGACTCACACCTCACGGGGACACACACGGGCACAGGCCTGGCACCCCCGAGGGGCTGCGGCCCCCACGGCCCTCAGGACACACACAGAAGCCAAGAGACATTATGGCAGGCACTCACTTGGATTTGTTCTCCTCATAGTGAGCACTGGTCTTAATGTATCTGGCCAGTTCTATCTGCATATCGCCGAATAAAGGAACCACCTGCAGCTGCTGGAAAAGAAAACAAAAGATGGTTGAAACATGGCAGAGAGAGAGAGAGAGAGAAAGAGAGAGAGCCTGGCCCCAGCACAACACAAGGGACTCCAAAAAGGCATGCTGCACCTCTGAAGCTTTGCAAAGTTCAGGATGTTTGAAGCAAAGTGCAAACCTGGACCCAGGGTCATTTCTCACCTAGGAAATGACTGAGAATGATCACAAGGCTTTCTGTGGGAGGAAATCACTCCCTGCAATTGCTCTGGAGCCCTGGGCTCACTGCTACCAGGCTGGTTATAGCCAGAATGGTTCAGTGCTGTGACCAGCCAGAGGAAAGGCTCTTTTTACAACAAAAAGAGAGAAATGTGGTCCTGAGCAGGCCTTATTGTCTCTCAGCCTAATCCTCTAAGAAAACAGAGGGATGAAGAGCCAGCACGCTGCTATTTTGGACACCCAGGAAGGTGTCAGCTTTCCCCAGGGACTCAGCACTGTGGTTGCTTATGAGTGTCTTAGAACTTCTCCATGAAGAGAAAGACACAGGCAATGTAACATGGCTCTGCTTGCCCTTCACATCTCAGAAGGTTTTGGATGGGAAATAAATTCCAAGTGCTCTCAAGATACCTCAAGCTCAGACAGGTCCCTCCTTCACTAAACTTCCACCTGCAAACAAAATCCAACCAAGGACAGCTCATCAATAAAATATGAAGCTTCAACTTCACCCAGCTACAAAAAGCCTTGCCCCAAAATTCAGGGAAGATGGGGGCAAATTCCCTGTCCTATTATCACACACTTCTCAGGCTGAGTTGTGCACAGGATGTGTAATGCTGTCACCAGGGATTCCCACTGGCACTTCCATAAAATGTTTAAATGAAGGGGCAGTTCGTTTTCAGTACTCAAATTCCTGGGCAATCCACTAGAAATTTAATCAGAAAGCAATATGCAGATGTAGTGAAGGAGTAGTTGGTCTTTCCTCATTGAGATCTGATAGTTTGGAGTGGCACTTTTCTGATTAGGTGAGACCACAGTAGATGCTGGAGAAATGCAAATGGAAACCAAGCTGGAGAGGAGAAAGTTGCTCTATGCAATGCAAGGTTTTTCACCTCATTCATAGCACTTTGCAATGAACAGCAAATCTGTCTGAATGCACTGAGATGACCAAACTCCACAGATTACACTGAAGGCTTGATTGAGAGATTTAGTTGAATTAACAAAGCTGAATCAGGTAAAACCCAGAAGAGTCTAAAGAATGATGTGATAAATCACCTTTGAAGAGCAGTCTCCCCAGTGATGGGAGGTTTTTTAAACACCTCATCATTGCCCTGTCCATAAGGTTATGGTGTCTGTGGCTCTCTCTCTCAGGGCTGTCCCCAGGAACTGGTGCAAATTGGGGTGAACAGGTCCCCACTTGCTCAGGGCAGGAGGCACCCAACCCTTCATCAAGCCTGGGCTCACCTCTTCCCTCCCCTGCACACATCCAGCACATCACCCATAAACTGAACCTGGGGGCAATAAGCAGGGAGACATCCTCTATCCAACACCACAACCAACCTCTTAATCCAGGCTCCTCACCCCACCTGTGGGGGAAGTACCAGAGAATCCACTGTGCTGGAAGAGTGAGGGGAAGGAGCCCTCTGTGCCCTCCCACAAATCATCACCTTTTCATTTTTCCTGATCTGGAGCAAGTCTTGGTAACAGAAACTAATCTTTCCATCTCAGGGAGAAGATTAATAAAGGACTCAGGAAGGACTCCATCTGCTCCATCTGGGAGATTCTTCTGCTGTCCCCCTGCTCTTTGCCACCAGCTCATTTGTCTTTTGCTAGATCCCACCACGCCTCCTACAGCTGACCTGCTCCAAACCCAAAATGCCGCCCAGTCCCAGCCTGTGCCCAGAACCAGTGGGAGGGAGGCAGCAGCTTCCCTGAGGTGCTGTGTGGGCTCTCAGCCCTCCTCTCCACCAACAGGGTTATCCCAAACCTTTCCTGTGCTGAGTGGTCCCAGGGCAGTGCAGCCTGGCCTCCAGCTGTGGACCAGACCATGGCCAGATGTGCTTCAGCACAGAGAGGTTGTGTGGCTGCTTCCCATCCTGCCACTGGGAACATCCAGGTTTCACTGGCCTTTCCCCAAAATTCACATCTCAGACCAGACAAAAACAGTTCATCAAACCACAGAGTGACCCTTTGAAGATCTCACTGGGCACCTCCAAGTCCCAGTTGACACAACACCCCCAAAAGCTTTTCCTGTGCTACAGGGAGCACAGTTTATACATGAAATAAAACTGCCAGCTGTGTCCTCTGTCCCTCAGCTCAGCAGCTTGCAGAGGGAAAGAGAAGCAGAACCATCACCCACACAGACCTCAGCAAACCAGGCAGGTTTGCTGCTGGCCTGAAACCACAGAGACTGCAAACCTGCCTCAGGAATGTGCAAAAAGACAGAAGCCATGTCAGTGGAACACATCCTCCCCCCTCCCAGGAAACAGTCTCTCCATCCTCTGGGTCCTGGCAGGAAGCAGCCAGAGCTGCAGCTCCCACTGCAGAGCCAGCCCAGCACTGCTGTGCACCCACAGCCCTGCAGGCTCAGCTCTGCTCCCCTCACCCCTGCTGCAGCTCTGTGCCCAGGCCTGCTCACAGCAATTCCACTCCTCAGCCTCTGGCCTAGATAGCTTCTCAACCCTTGGGGTTTTTGGACCTGTAAATGATTCCTGAGGTTGTTTTTTGCTGGCAGCACGTGCAGTGGTACAGGTTGTTAATCCACTGGTCTGCAGCAAACACCAGCCTCACGCAGACAGCTCACTGACCTTGAAGAATTTGTCTATTTTGCTAAGGTTGATTCTCTTCTTGGCATCCAACTTGTAAATGTTGCTGACATTCCCATCCATGAGATACAGGCCAAACCCCATCACCTGGACAAGATGGAAGAGCAAGGTTTCATCAGCATGAAGTCAGCAGCACAAGCCAAAGACAGTTCTCCACCACTCAGCATGAGCAAAGACCATTTCAGGTTCCTTTTTACCACCTGACCCTCATGAGGAAATGTTTAAAATGTGCCTGTATCTGCCAGGAGGCACATGGTAGGCAGAGGGCACACAATGAATTGTGTGCAAAAACACAGGATGCTTCCCTTGGTTATTTATTACTCCTCTCCCCACATAACAACAACCCAGAAGTTTTCTCCACCTGAAGGCAAAAGTTAACTCCTGGAGAAAAATTTAAAATAATCTCCTGGATTGATTTTCCTCCCCTGTCATTAATTCAGTACAAATCATTACAGAGAGTGAAACTCCCCACACTTCAAAGAACCTGAGCTGACTCACACCATTATAATGAAGTTTTTATGATAATAATGACTGCAATCATTGCCAATAACTGACTGACAGCAAGGACAAATACACCAAATAAAGGGATATTTTGGCATGTTTATCTTGAGAACTCTTTACAGCCAGAAAAACAAACCTGGGAGCATCTGCCTTCTGCAGGGAGTTATTGCTGGGAATGGGCATCAAGAAGAAAATTCTGGGTTACAAAGTTGGTGGTGATTTTACAATGTCCTCTGCAGTTACATAGGTCAAGCCCATGATCCTGCACTTCTGTGCACAACAGAAAAACCCCTTCCAGCCTTGGAGGATGTAGGGCTGGGTACCAGTAGTAGGGTAGTGGGTACCAGTGCTCTCACCCCCATGTGCTGGGCACTGTCTCTGCAGAAAAGGGATGCATGCCAGCCCAAAGGAGCAAAACATCAAGAAATTGAAGAGAGGTGTTCTCTTAGGAGTGAATTTCACTTTACTGAAACAACAGTGACTCTATGCAAGCACCAGCCCCACAAGCATGGCCCCACCTCACCTTTAAGAGCATGTGCTTCTCACTGGGGGTGAGATACATCTTGTTTTCATAGTAATCCACACAGATGTTGACAATATCAGCCAGCAACTCCTCATAGCCAGGGATAACCTCCAGCTGTTGGTGCAAACACTGAAACACAAAGAAGCCACATTATCTACATGGGCAGAGGAACAGCAGGAACCAGGCAGGAAACATTTTAAGGATTAAGAGTAAAAAAATAAAGTGGTTCCTTCAAAGCTCATTTGTGTGTTTTTCTTAAGTTCACCAGCAGAAGACTGAGCTCATGGTACCACCTGGAAAAAACAACCTTCTTCTGCAGGACAACTCTTCTTCAGACTGATCACAACACCCAAACATCAGACAATGAGATGCAAAGGAGGGTGACTCTGAGCAAACTGACTCCTGTCTCTGTGGTATTTTAACCAGTTAGCAGAACCAATGGAGCCTGTGAAGTGTGGAGGGACATGGGGGCTGAGCTGCAGTCCCCATGCAGCTGCAGGGGATGGAGTTCTAGCCGAAACTTTGTCTCCCAGAGCTCTTCTTACATCTTTTAGACCTTGATCTTCGTCTTCACATAGAGACCTTTAAAGCCACCCAGGATGACACATGAGCAGACACTGCTAGAATTACACAGCCTGACCAAAAGACCCCCAGAGCCAGTGGCAAAAACCCAACAGCTGCTGCCACAGCCTGTAGTGCTGTCAACCCCAGCAAGGTCACTGCTCCTCTCTACCCATGAGAGGTTCAGTGGCTCAGAGAAAGGGACCTGCCTGAGTGATGCGGTTGTGGTTTGCCAGGAACATGGAGAGGTTCTGGGACTCCTGGATGGACTGGGGGTCTGCCATCTTCCTCAGGAACTGGGCAGCTCTGGAAGGGACAAATCCAACATCACCAAGGGTCAACTCAGGCAATGTGAGACTGTCACCACCCACCTTCCCTGTCTGACCTGCAGCAACGCTGCAGCCTCAGACCCCCCTATAGAATAGAGCATCACAACTCTATTCACCAAGAGGGAATTGAAACACAACAGGGCTCAGAGATTTGGATAAATTCACAAAGAGAGCCTGGACAGCACAGAAACCCCATCTCCAGCCCTGATGTCCTCCTGCCCTCATTGCTGGTCAGACCAGGCACAGTCCTGTTCCCATCCCCACCACTTTGTCCCCTCTCACCTTTTGTAAGCAGAATGATCATTTTTCACGCTGCACTTCATGTTCTTCAGCTCATCCAGGACAGCAAACATGTTGATGAACTTGCCCAGAGTGAGGAGATAGGCCTCAGACACAAAGTCCTTCCTCCTCTCAGCGTGGCACAGGCGCTTCACCTCGCTGCAGAACCGCTCGATGGCCTTGCGCTGCAGGATGGGGCACGGGGTCATGCACCACCAGGGAACCCCCTCCACCCCACCAGCTCCTTTAAATAAAGCATGTTTTGGCTGGGGATGGAGGGTCTGAGGTTCCTCTCTGCTGTTCCCATGCAATGAAGCATTGTTACAAATCACTGCTGACAAGCACGCTCAGTGCTTGAGGGGAGAAAGGGGCTCAAACTCTCCAGCTGCACCTGCCCCAGGTGTGGGGTGTTCTGCAAAATCAGGCTGCAGTTTTTAGGTGGGACATAAAAACCTGACAGGATATAAAACCTAAAAATGATTGTGAAACTCAGCTGCAGCTGGTTATAATGCAGTGGTGATGGGGAGCCCACAGCAGCTGTGACTGCCTCATGGCAATGAAGAATCAGCTTTTCACATCAGCTAGCATCCCCAAAAAACAGGAGCCTGTGACACCCCTAGCTCCAAACAGTGGGGACTCTGGGTCTCCATGAACTTGAAGGGCTGAGGTGTGCTCTTTCCCAACCTGTACAGAAGATTGTGGGGCTGAGCAAGGGACACACAGATTTTCCTTCATACAGGTCTCAGGTTTCTGCTGAGGTGACTGCAAGGGAGACACCTTTTGGGGGCTGTCCTGGCAGGCAAAGATAGCACAGCCCTGCTTGGGATGTCAACACCAAAGTAAATAGATTATTTTTGCCTCTCTCCTTGACCACCTACCTGAAAATACATGAACTTCATAAGCTTGGTGACTTCTGGCTCCAGCACTTCCACTGTTTTCTCATAAATCTCCACTCGGTTTGGCTGTTCATTACATTTCACCTGCATTGCAAAGAAAACCATCTGTGTCAGCATCAGCTTCTAAGCCAGCTGTGGGTCACTGGTACACCATCTTCTCCTTGCTTCACCTGGACTCCTGTCCCCATCCAAAGACAACAGAGGGACCTGAGAAGGGGCTGGTTCTCAATACAATAGGTGAAAGCAAAAGGGGATATTCCAGATCTGAAATTCTCTCCATGCATTATAAAAAGGCATAATCCTGACTCTGGAGGATAAAAGTCCCCTAATGCATTTGTCTGGCATGGAACACAAGCATGGAGTCTGGACCTGCTGTATAATATTGTAGCATGAAGTTATCTGAGATTTGTGTTGCAAGACACACAAGGCACCAGGTTACAGCTCTGCCAGAGCCTGGCTGGGATTATTCTGGTTCTGTTGAGGATCCATTAAAAAGCACTGGGCGTGTCTGTGGCTGACAGCAGTGAACTGAGTCACTGTCACTGAGCTCCTGGGAAGCTAAATTTAAGGACTTACTCAGTTGTCATCCATCTCACTTCCAAAACAGTTACTTGGAGTCATTATCAAACGCACAGGGAAAACACCAGCTGCCCAGGGCATCCTGCTGCCCTCCTCTGGTTTGGTTTGCAGCTGTTGCTCCCAGAAGGCTGTGATGGGGCTGACAGCTCTGGTGCACGTTCAGTAACCCAGCAGCTGACTCTCAGGGCATGGGGGGACACGTCAGCCAGCCTGATGCCAAAGGAGCCTTGCCCTCCCTGCAGTGGGCAATCTAATGCCCCTGCCCTGCTGTTCCACACTGCAGTGAGGCAGTACCACAGAATCACTGAATATTCTGGGCTGGAAGGGACTCACAGGGATCAGCAAAGCCCAGCTCCAGGCCTTGCCCTGAGAATCCACCATGCACCAATGGCCATGAGGATGCAGGGAGGGTGGGAGGAGTGGTGCACACCCAGGTGCAGGCTCTATTCTTCACCTGGGAAGCCTCTGCTGCAGCAGGGAGCTGCACTTGACCAAGCAGGGAGATTGGGGGGCCAACACAGGACCCCCCTGGCCACATCCACGTGCCCCAAGGCAAAGCACAGGGATCACTGCAAGATCAAACCTGGTCAAGGTGTAACTGAACCCTCTGCCATGGCATTCCCTGCTCCTCCATCACACACAGCACTGCAGGAGCCTGAGGGGAGCACAGGGGAAGGGGCAGGGACCCACAATCTGCTCAGAGAGGCACAAATGTCCCAGGGAGAACACTACACCAGATGATTTGTAGTGCTGTGTTGCCATCAGCTTAGCCACAGCCTTCTGCTGGAGTAGCCAGGGAGGCAACAGCAAATATAAAGTACTCAATCCACAGCAGCAATCTCCTCGTGGCTGGGTCTGCTTTAGCTTGGTTTGCTTTTACTGTTCTCTCTCCACTCCAAACTAAGCCACACTCAAGACAAAACCAAAGAGGTGCTCTGGGAGCACCCCTGCCTGGGAAGGGCTTGGCTACCTGAGGGATGGCTCGTGAGCAGCTCCTCCACGTGTAGAGCATCACGGCGTACTCGTGGCCTTCCTCCAGCATCTCATTCTGAAAGACAGAGGGGTGCTGCTGGGACAGGGCAGGCACGGGGGGCTCAGCAGCCTGGGGACAGTGCTGGGGGACTCACCATGCTGGAGTGCACCGTGGCCTGCTCGATGTACCGGGCAATGCCTGTCACAAAGGCGTTCCTGTCTTCAAAGTTTGTGTCAAAATTAGCCTGTGAGCAAAAGAGAGAGATGGGATTAAACACAGCTGGGTGTTTGCTCACCTGGTACAGCCTAACATGGGATGTGCTGGCAAAAGCAGAATTAGAAGGGCTCCTGGGGCAGGGAGGAGCTTGTGATCTATTTGAGGTGCTGCACCTCTAGGTCTGCAGTAGTTTCATACCTACACACACCTTGAGATGCTTTGGAATCACACATGGCTGTCCTGCAGGGAATATGTGTGGAAATATGGCAGTCAAGACTGACATTTACAATCCTTGGCAGAATTAAGCCAAACTTTACAGCAGCCACACCGGAGAGAAAAGCCAGAGCAATTATTCTGGGGATTTTAGCTTGGTAAGTCAAAGACAGATGCAGCCTTATTAATTTCTGTTTGTGCCCTGGCTGCTAGGGGAAGACCACATCCTGTTTGCAGGAAGGCCAAGGGATAAACACAGAGAAAGGGCAGGGAATGAGCTGTCTGGAAAACATAAATATGAAAGTCAGCCCTCATCCAGGTGCTATTATCAGTGCTACTGTTGCTCTTGCAAGCACAAACAGTTGTTGGGACAAACATTTGTTCTGGAAGCTGTGATACAGTTTTGGGTTGGGACAGGGGGGCAAGAAACTGCAGAGGCAGGTTGGGGTGGAAAAGCAGCTCCCCTGGCTCTCTGGAGTGCCCTTCACATGCCCTGTGCTTGGTGATTTCCTTGCCAAGGCTGGCTGATGGTACCTGCTGCAGGGCAGGGCAGACAGGCCCCAAGCACCCAGAGCTGCTCCTGGTGATGACAGCAGCACTGCAGCAACCACACTCACCTCAGGAACTGATTTCCTGAGCAGGAAAGCTGGGAGCACAGACCTGTGGCCACAGGGCTACTCTTCTTAGTGCCTCCAGGACATCACATGTGACCAATGTGACAACAAAAGCTGAGACTGCATGACCATTTCTGGCTAGCAGGGGGAAGGGCTACACACAAACTGAGTATGATGAGGAAACAGGCTTGGCCAACATCTCCAGATCCAGCTTAGAGGAAGGTTTTAGGCCCAGCTGTGTGCACAAATTTATGGCCCTGAAAGGAGGCTGTGCCATAAGGCTGGACCCTGAGCCCCTCATGAGTCACGAGCCAGCAAAGGCTAAAAATTTATTGAAAGAAGAGATAAGCAAATAATTACATCAAGATTTTTCAGGGAGAGCTGAAATTTGAACAGCCCAGAATGACCTTTGGGTCTGATAACCCATAGAGATACCAAAGCTCTGGAACGAGCCTGGGGTCTGACCTGCTGTAATTCCAAAGCCCTGCATACAAGGCACAAAAATCACAGTGCTGGTGTATTTATACACTGCCACGGGTGAGCCAGCAACTCAGGAGTGGCAGGACGGAGAAAGGAACCCCCTATTATATTTAACCCTGGGTGTGTGCTATAGGGCAGGGTGTGGTGGCCCAGCAGCAGAGGCATCCCACTGCGGGAGCTGTGCCCTGGGCCCCTGCCAAGCTTTGCTTGGTGAGTGCAGCTGCAGCTAAATCGGAGTTGTTCAGGGCAGAGAAGTGGTTCCAGCAGCTGCCCTCCCTTGCATGCCAGCAGCTCCAGCTGGGCTAGAGGCACAGGCCAGCCAAAGCCAGGCAGGACTTTGAGCCTGTCCTGCTCAGTTCGATGCACGCACGACCGTGGAAAGGAAGCACAGAAATATGTGCACAAATAAACATCGCTGAGAACTTTCTGCTGTTATCACAAATCTTATCTCCTGCTTCCCACCCATTCATGCACTCTGGTCCTCATTTTCACTTGGCCTTAAAAGTCCCTTTCACCAAACTCTGGTGCCTTCCTTTTAAAGTCCTTGGGAACAGATTTGTGGCCAGATCTGTTCTGAACGCTTCCTTCAACACGCTGAACCCCGGATGTCTGCAGCTGGTTCTCACAGCTCCGTGTGGCCCCAAGCTTTGCATGAGCCACTGGAGCAGCCCTCCCTCCCCTGTGCCTGGGGAGATGAAGTACCTGGTACATGATGGAGGAGGGAGGAGGCTCGATGCATGGCTGCTGGTCTGGCAGGGGCAGCTCCTCCAGCAAGTCCACGTTGGACAAGGCATCCTCGAGCGTGACGTGGGTCGTCATGGCTGCGGGTGTTCAGCTCCCCTGCTACATCCAAAGCAAAAGAGAGGGTGATAGGCATACCAAACAATCAGCCAGCAGGCTGGACACTGAGTGGGAAAGGACAAAACCAGAGGCACGACTGGCTGGCATTGCAGGGGACAAAATCCCAAGTTATGTTTTCCCTTCTCTTGTGCATTATACCACACCTCTACATCATCTCTCTCCTGCGATTCAACAGCAGAGCAGGAATGCAGAATAAGAGAAAGACAACTACCCACCCAGGCACTTCTCTCTTAACTCTATGCAAAACTCTCTCAGCCAGAACAGCTGGGTGCTGCAGAGCAGCTTCAGCAGCCCCGGGTGGAAGCGTGTGCCCCGAAATGCAAAGCGGTGCTATCAAGAATATCTCCTGAAGCAGCTTGATTAGAGAAGTATGACGGATGCTGACACTCACATGCTCTCCTCACACACATGAACAGCCCTGGAAACTGTAAACAACCAACTGCACTAAATCCCAGAGGTGAACTGGAGAGGCTCAAGTGCTGTGCAGGCAAAGCTGTGGCACTGCAAGCAGCAAAAAAAGAAGTTACTGTTAAATTTCCCTACTTTTACCACTGACGTGGCATCCCCTGCTCAGTCCCAGTCTGCCCTGGAGCTGCCAAGAGCTCCAGTTGCAAAAATGAAAATAAATACACAAAATCAAAGGGAAACATGTCTGAAAGTTCCATGGTGCTTACCCCAGGCAGGCGCCCAGTGGGAACCCCAGAACAAACCTGTGTGTCCCTGCCTCCCCTGCCACTCACCTTGGCTGTGAATGCTCAGGCACGGGGGATGGTGCTGTCACCCAGGCTGAGCCCTTGTGTAATCACAGCCACAGGGCTTCCCCAGTTAATGCCTAATCCTGTGCAATAGCTGGGCCTGACCTAGAGCCTGTGTCTCCCAGAAAAACACCCTGCTGCACTTAGACATTTGGAGAGAGAATTCTTTAAATATTGGCACCTGAATCCATTAGAAAATCACACCCCCTCCAGTGCTTCCTGCCTCACTCAGAGCCTGTCTAGTTTGAAATGTGGGCCTTTGAGTTTCGTTGCTCTGATCTGCAGGACAGTAAAGCTCCCTAAATCAAAGTTCCCATTGAGACACTCACACATTTCAATACAACACCCTGCAAGCCAGCTAAGCTCTTTGCCTGCCTCATTACAGAGCATGTTTCCAAATCCTTTAATCATCTCTTTGGCTTTTCTCTAAGCTTTTGCAACTTTTTTTTGCCAGGCACGGTAGCAGGCAGGACACAAGGCTCTGGCAGTGTCTGCACAAGCACCAAATAAAGCAGCAGCAGAACCACAGCAGCTCCTTGGGTCACAACAGCATCTCCCACTGATTCCAAGAAAATAAGTTTGTTTTTTTATTTCCAGCACTGGGAGCAGAAGGATTAATGGCTTAGGCACCATCCATGGATAGGCACCCAGCAAGGGGGAGGCACAGGGTGCACTCCTGGGGTGGCTCCACGTTGGGTCATAGGAGGGAAGGAGTCTGTAGCTGTGCCACATCATCGTGGGCTGCAGGAATACCTATGAGCCTGGCAAAACTCATTCCTGCTCCACAAATGCCTCCCCAAGGCACCTGGCAGCTGAGAAACAGGTTTGGTTGTACCTGCAGCTGAAGCATCATTAAATGAGTGCCTGGAAAATACCCAAAATCTCAAGCAGCTTTTCCCCTCCACACTCAAATTTCTGTTTCCTTCTTCACCCGATTCTGGTAAAATGGTTTCCTGTTACAAATTGTAGCAACTGTCAAACCCAGACATTACATTTCTTCAGCTTCCTCCCTGCCTGCCTGTGGGCTCCCTGGGCTGCTCTGCACGGGGGGAGGCTCAGCTTGCCCAGCCCCAGATGGACACAGAACTGCCCACCCTGCTCTCCCACCATCCTCCAGCACCTCAGGAGTCCCAGAACACTCCTGGCTACTCACTCATGCTTCATTACACTTCAGGCTTCAGAAGGCAAAACTTTCCATTTCACAGCTTTGAGGGCTTTGTGGCTGTTTATTTGGGCTCATTCCCCATTTTTCCTCTAAGTCCAATTCTCAGGCCATTTGTGCAAGGTGTTGTCTGTTTCCTGTAACCAAAGGCACTTCCACAACAACCCTGTGACACCCAAAGAGCTCAGCAACTCAAGGGACAAAATTATTGCTGCTGCTTGAGGAGAAAGAGTACCAAATCCAGCATCAGGGTCCTGCTGTGCCAGGCAGGGCACACACCTGGGAGGCTGAGCCAGTCCCTACCCTAAAAATGCTGCACTTAAACAGGCAGGGAGGAAGGGTGCAGAAATACATGAACAGAAAAGAAAGCATCAAGGGATTGCAAGTGAGAGGTGCAATCAGCCAACAGCCCACCCCATGCTTTGCCATGAGCAGTGCAAGGATCCAGATACAGCTGGAAGAACTACAGACTTTGGAGGTTTAATATGAGTTTTTATGGGGGCTTCCAGCTTCCAATCCACCCTTTCTTAACACCACCCAGAAACCCAACAGCAGCTACAGGGAACAGTGTGGTCAGCCAGGACTTCCCCTGGTGTCCCCAGCACATTGCCACAGACAGCAGCCTCACAGACAGAGTGTGTGACAGAGGGGCCACTGGTCCAGGGCCAGCAGGCCTGGGTCACCACCCCAGATCATCCAGAGAGGATGGCAGGTGAAGCCCCACTCCCCAGACCTGTGCTGCCCTCCCTCACCCTCCTGCAAAGAAGGTTCTAAGCAGACATGCTGGGGCTGTCCTGTAAAGCCAGCTCCATCCCTCTGTCCAGGGACAAGGGGGACAGCTGGGAGGTCATCTGGCAGCAGCTCCAGCTCGGGGAATTCAGGAATCCTTGGGGACACTCACCAGAAACCCTGAACTGCCCTCCACCACCTGGGCTTTGGGGTGGCTGTGCTGGGAACCCAGAGGACACTCAGCCCGAGGTGGTGCTCTGGTGACAGTGCTTGGGCACAGGTGCCACGGGGCTGGGCTCCACCCAGGCAGGGAGCAGCACAGCAGAGGGCCAGGAAGAGGGTTTTTCTCTGTCCTAGCCCAGGCACAGTGGGGTGAGGCTCTCCCTTGCACACCCAAAGCACATCCTGCCTCTCTGGCCTCACAGGCTGCCAGGAGCCACCTCCAGATCCCAGCTCTGGTCAGAGAAACCAAAGTTCCTCCGGTCCTACATGTTTTGGCAAAACTGAAGGTGAGCCTGGCAGAAACCAACCCCACCCCAGTGAAACCCGAGGCAGGGGTGCTGCACTGGGCTGTTCATCCCTTCTGCTCATGAGCAGTGGTGCTAATGCTGCCCACACTTTCTGCTCATTTGCTGCAGAAACTTCCTGTCCCCTTCCCACAGCTCAGCTGCAACCCCTCTGGCCATCTCACACAGCTTCTAAAGCCAAATGATCCCACAGAGGACCTGGGGGAGCTGCAGGGAGCCAGCCAGGCAGGGATGGAAAGGAGGAGCTCCTGACACAGGGGTTTTGTGGCAGAGCCTGGGGACCAGATCTCACAGACAGCACAGCAAGGCTCTGAGGAGAGAGGATGGACATCCCAGACATCACAGGGCATGTTCTGCCTTCCCCACCAAAATGCTTGCCCAGAAGTATTGGTGCAGCATCACCCTCTTTTCAGGGAGAAGCACAAAGGTGACTTTACTGTTCAAGCAGCTTGGGGAAATAAAGACGTTTAAAAGCAGGGCCATAATGAGTGTGTTGCATGCATGTGTGCTCAGCTCCCAAGCTGCACAGCTCAGAGCTCTGGGGAAGTGGCAGGAGATGTTCAGGATTTTCAGCTTGCCTGCTCCTACTGCAGACACTCACACTGGTGCTGTAGTAGGCACCAAGAGCAGGAAAGGAGGCAAGAAAAAATGGGAATTGCCCAGACAGAGTCCAACCCTGTGAGCCTGGGGTGAGGTGAGCAGCAAAAAGACTTTTGCTGGGGAGGTGGCAATGTAGAGAAGGAGGACAAACCTGGTCACCCTCTGAGGATCTAAGACTCTTCTCCAGCTCTGATTCCCAGCCCCTGGGTAACCTGGGAAAGTCACTGAATTTAGTTTTACTCCTGTGAAAATGCTTCCCTCTCTTTCTCCAAATATAGCACCAAAGCAGTGGGCAGGTCCTCTCCTGGCCCAACAAATACCCAGCAGAACCAAGAGTCAGCTGCAAAAAAGCCAAGTTTCTGGTAGTCACTGCCTGACAGCAACAGGAGGATAAAGGATCCTGGCCACAAACATGTATTTAGTAAAAAACAACTTCATAGTGTAAAACTTTAATTTGATTTCTGCCTAAAATGCACAGGACTTGTAACTGCACCCACCACCACAGTCAGGAGGAGAGTGAGTGAGGCTGGCAGAGCTGGGCCTCTGCTCCACACAGACACAGATGTTAATAACCATAAAATTACCTTCCCATCAAAAAAAGGGAAGACAAACTGCATGACTCCTGAAGCTGTTTTTATCTATCTCCACTCTACGTTTTCTGCCATCCCATTAGGGCTGAGTTCCAAGCATTTGCACCATCCTTGTCTCTCAGCAACACAATTAGCCTGGAATTTATTTCTTTTAGAATAACTAAATAGTATTTTTTTTCTGGTGCCAAAGAAAGCAGGTCAAGCAAGGAGACACGTATATGAAACTATATTTCCAACAGAGTTGAGAAATTTAGAGCAAGTTTATAAGCAACCCACTGCTGATAGTTAAAGCACTTCTTGGGAAACAAATCAAACAGGCCAGCATTGTTAATAGTTGACCAATTATTGATCTTCCAAAACCAATCTTCCCATATCTCATGCAAAGATGATAACTGTTTGTTAACAAAAGTGAATTCAGTGAAAATTAATTCAGCATATTCTGCTTTACTCCTGAGACTCTGGTCAGAAAATGGAAGATTTTCCCCTATTCCTTAGGCTTCATTAATAACAATCAACTGTACAGTGAAAGAGAAAGAAGAATTTTCTTTTGCAGGGAATTAGCACAGAATTATATGGCCGTGACACCAGAACACTGGGCTAGTCCCCCATCTCTGTGACTAACCCCAAACTACCATCATCAAGCAAAACATAAGGGTGATTTTTCTTTCAGTATCTCAGGGCAGGAGGGTGCAGAAGCTCAGCCTAATTCTTTGTGACCTTTGTGATCCAAAGCCCCCAGGCAGGAACCCCCCTCGGGAAGCGGCAGATGGCAAAGGGGGCCACGCTCTGCTGCTGGCAGCGTCCACTGACAGCGCACAAACCCTGCCCCCTGCCCCCTTCTCCGACAGCAGGGAGCGTTGACTGCCTGCTCCCTCTTCTTCTTCTCCTCCTCGTTCTTTCCCGGTCCTCCCAACCCACGGAAATTTCCTGCGGAATCCATCCACCCGCTCCCTCCGCCTGGGCCCGCTGGGATGCGCCTGGCACGCGGCATTTCCAGCGGCAGCGGGGGCAAAGTTGAGCACAAAGGAGCGCTGCCCTGCACCGGCACCGGCGCGGGCACCGGCACCGGCACCGGCACCGGCACCGGCACCGGCACCGGCACCGGCGGGAGCGGTTCCGCGACCCCCGGCACAGCCCGACCCTGCGGCCGCTCCAGCTCTTCATTCCCAGCGCTGCCTCTGACGCCGGCGCTGCCTCCATCCCCCTCAATCCCCCTGGAACACCATATTTCCACGCCGGGAGCCGGCCGGGGCCGCCCTTCTGTCATCAGCATCCTCCCCGCGCCCCGTCCTCCAGCACCGCCGCCATCCCGGCCGGGCTTGCGCTGCCGCGGCGGGGCCTGCAGCGCCCGCGGGCCCGGGGCTCGGCCCCTTCCCCGGGCTGGGGATGCGGGCGGGGGGAGGACAAGGGGGATTTGCGCTATTTTTTCCCCGGCGCCGTGCGGCGGCTGCGGGCAGGCTGAGCGCCGCAGGTAGCTCGGGGCATTGTGGGATACATCCCGTGCATCCCGCACATCCCGGCCCGCACATCCCGGCCCGCACATCCCATACATCCTGCACATCCCATACATCCCGCACATCCCGGGCCCCCCGCACCTGCCCCCGGGGCTCCGCGGAGATGGGGCTCGGCGGCGGGCACAGCCCCGGGGAGCGAGGGAGGGAAGGAAGGAGGGAGGGAGGGAAGGAGGGGATGGAGCCGCGCAGCCCCCGCGCCCACCCCCGCCCGCTCACCTGCGCTCCGCGGGTGCGCTGCCCGGCGCCGCGGGATGCTCCGCGGGGGATGCTCCGCGCCGCCCGCACAAAGAGCAGGAAATGGCTGCAGCAAGTGCACTTCCGCGGCTCGCTCTCTCCGCCGGCCCCTCCGCGCGGCGCGGCGGCGGGCCGCGCTCCCCCCGCGGCGCGGAGCTCCGGGCTGGCGGCAGCGCGGCGCCGGCGGCTCCCGGCGGCGAGGGGAAGGCCGCCAGCACCCCCGGGGCACGGAGGGGACAGAGCAGGGGGCTGCTGCATCGAGCCTCCACCCCGGGAGGCTCGGTGCTGGCGCAGCGGGTGTGGGTCCCTGATAAAGCAGGAGCAGGCTGGGATGCTCCATCCTGCTGGTGCTGCTGGGCTCGCTGGGTCGCGGGTGTTCGGCCCCGGTGCCCCTCGGAGGAGCATTGATAGGCGTCACCTACCATCTTAACAAACGCCCTGGTGGCAGAATACATACACATCTAGAGAACATACAGAGCCTCGGATGACTGAGCGTGTTGGGGATCAAAACCTGAAGGCAGCGCCTTCACTCAGAGCTCCAATCCTTTTCTGAGTCAGCACCGCGTCTGAAAGGTCTTCCTTGTGGCATTTTGGGCATCTGGCTTTTTTTTTTTATTTATTTTTTCAGGGACAAGTTTCCAGTCCTGCTTTTACTTCTGTTTAAAGCTCTAAGACAGCTCTTCAGATGTAGTGTGAAATTCAAACTCACAGCTTTCAGAGCTCACTGCCTCATGGTGACTGATACAAACCCTTTATGGGGCTGTCTTGCTTGTTGAAAGGCACTGGTGGATACCCAAGGATTGATGGAAGTTAGATACAGGTCTAGGTGTATTTCTGTGGTGGCCCTGGCAGTGTCCCTTTCCTGAGCATGAGCCTGTGACACAATCAGATTGCTACCTGGCCTTCCCTGGATTTGAGACCGCTCCAATTCCTCAGAGGCTGCTGCTGCTGCCCATGAAGGTGTGGGGCTGAGTTGCTTCCTGTGGGTGTCTCTTGGCTCTGTGGGGAAGGCTGGACACCAGGTTTACACTGCAGATCTGCTGCTGTGATTTGAATGGATGCCATGGGCTGAAGGCACTGGGGTCTGCAAACTAAAAAAGCAGCAAAACAGTCTTAGGCACTAGGTTTGTTTTAAAGGACAGGACCACACCTGAAAAAATGTATCAATAAATCTCTGGGCATAGAAGCTTTTTCTGCATAGCATTTTTTCTTTGGGGTTTGAACTAGGTGACCTTTAAAGGTCGCTTCCAACCCAAACTATTCTATGATTCTGTGATATCTACAACTCTATCTCACCCTTGACTAGAACACATTGTAGCCATCATTCCTCTTTTTACTATTTAATACTTGTCAGAAAAAATCAGTAAGTGAGCATTGTTACTGCAGACACAAAAGATTTAACAGTAAATATTCTGAGGCTGTGGGTGAAGGATAGTTCAAGAAATCTGGCAGAAAAGTCTGCTGTGGACTTTTTTTTGCACAGTTTAATCTGGTCCCATTATCAGCCAGGCCCACTGTGATGGGAATTCCATGAATGTTATGATTCTATTTTAATTTTCTGCTCCATGTTGTCTTAGCTGGTGCAAGGATAGAATGAGCTTCGCTGCATTTGTCCTGCAGATTTCCCTGCAGGCTGGGGACAATGACAGCACGGGGCAGCCCCAGGCAGCTGCAGCAGCACTGTGTGCATCAGTGTGTGGAGAGGAGAGAACACGGTGGTGGGGTGAGCTGAACACAAGAACACACAAGAATTTGTGCTGGCTGCCAGGTGAGCTTCAGCAGAGCCATTCACCTGAATCCTGCTGTGCTGACAGGCGTTCAGAGAGGGACAACACCAGCCACATAAAAACACGTTCATTAAAAAACACTTTAGGTAATTCTAGATTTTTTTTCAGGCCTGATTTTAAGGTAATTGTGCACTGGAACAACACCCACATCTGCAGGGGGACTGACCCATGCTCAGAAAAGAGCTTTTCATGGCTAATGCTGCCACGCTGCAGTCCCTGGTCCCCACTGAGAAGCATCAGCTGCTCTTTCTAGATGAGGTTCCTGCTTGACTGCCTTTGCTAGCAGGAGCTCCAGCCTGGCTGTGCCTGTGCCTGGCCATCTCAGCAGCAGCTTGGGGACACGCTGGGACACAGCTCCAAGCCCTGGCTCCAGCCAAGTGTGCAGAGCTCTGCACCCACCTGGGATAACCAGTGGGGAAAAGGAGGGACAGGCACAACCTCCCACCCTGCTGAGACACAGCCAGGCAGAGGGGCAGCAGCTGAAGCGTTCAGCACGTGTGAAATGCTTTCTAGGGAGGCAGGGAAGGGGTGTTCAGAGAAAGGTGACTCACTTTGCAGTGGGAGACTGATATTCTCACCTCTGCTTTGTGGGGAACGGATCTGGCCAAGCCACGTGAAGGGCACCCAGCTAAACTTGCCATAGACACTGCTGAGGTGAGGGAAGCTTTTGTTAGAGTGCATTGTTATCATGCAGCTATCCCACTATGGCACTGCCCTTTTGAGATTCCTGATGTGCCCTGTAAATTATGGGGAAGCACCCTCTGGGAGCACTCAGATATTATCACCCCCAATTTTATGAAGATTCAGAGAATTTAAAGCCAAATTTAATGGATATTTAGACCTAAAAATCTGGTGTCTATATAATAAATTACCATATTTGCAGAGATTCTGAATGCTTCCTACTCCCATAAACCCAGCACACTGTGTAGCCCCAGAACACAACCATAGTTCTGGGGAACAGAGATATTTCAGAAAGCCAGAAGATGCCTGTTTGCACCTTGGTGGAGGGTATTTGATTATAGGTGCATGATTTTTGCAGTTTTGCTCACACATAGTTAAAGTCACAGATGGGACTCAGCAATTTTATTGTTTGTAAAAGTTCATATTGTGTGCATAGAAAGACTGCAAAATAAAACTGAACATAAACAATCACAATAATATTTTGTGCAACCCACTCTAGCTAATAAATATTACACTTATCCAGATATAAATATAACTTCAGAAATGTCACCTAACAGAGCAATATTGCTGCTCCTTAATAGCAATGTCCTCATGCTCATCAGACCCCTGGGTCCTTCAAGGATGGTGGGGGCAGTGAGCTGAACTTTGTGAGCCTATAGACACAGTCTCACAGTGTGGGGAGATGTTTAAGGCAGGAACTGATGCCTTGCCCATTTCCACATGCTTGAAAAGATATTCTGGCTCCTAAAAGCCAGCCTAGAACAAGGAGCTTGAAAAAATACCAAAAATTAAGCCTCCTTCTAGGAAGAAATAATTTGACACAGGATATGTGAGATCATGGGATTACATTATTTCCTTGTTCCATTTTTGTTGGCAAACATATTTGAACCTGACTTGTGTAAAGACAGGAGGTTGCTGCTGGAAGTTTGCATTTCAGAGCTTTTGTAAGCTGTTGTCACGTAAGGTTTCCTCGTGTTCTCACCTGCCCAAACAGAGAAGCATCAAAAATACACATTGCATGTCTGCACATATCATCTGTGAGCCCTCCTGACTTCCCTAGTGATTGTTAATGCTTAGCTAAAAGTCCTGATCTTATTTACAAATTCTGCAGGACACCAACACCCACACTTTGGGTTTGAAGTCAGTTTTGTCAGAAGAGTGTCTCTGTCTTGCAGTGAAACCACAGATTTTAATGGAAATACCAGGAGATGGATTTTGTTTACACCTTCTGCTGTCACCACATAATGAGGAGGAAGAACCCAGGCACGCCATTCACCCTGGTCTTTTTTTTTTTTTTTGGTCAGTGCCTTTGTTCACAGAAGAGATGGAGAAGTCTTTACTTGTGGTGATTCTGTTACTTTTTGAAGTTCTCATGACCACTGGTGCACTGAGCACATACTCTGCATGTTTTCTCCTCCTGGCTCCCTCCTGAGCCCTCTGGCTCCTTCCTGCCCAACACACCAGTTCAGGGGTAGATTCCTGTACCTTTCACAGGTAATCAGATCCTGGGACTCTGTCTTGTCCTGGACTGTGCACACATAACACTCTGCACTGCCCACTCCTCCATACTTTGTTCAAAGAATTTGGGTGGAGGTCACACATTAATCTTCTGATGTGGAAAGACTGAAGAAAAAAATCAATATAAACATTCAGCTTTGACTTCTCCCCTCCAAGAATGTCTTCATTTGCATCAGAGTCCCATTTTCCCACTCACTGTACAATGCAATTTGAGAGAATTTCAAGACTCTTCAGCACATACATTTCTTTTTCTCTTCCTCCCTCACAAACTCGTGTGCACACACAGATACCACTTCAGCTTACCAGGTATCCAAATCCTGTTCCTGTTATGCCACAGTTGCAGGGAAAATCATGCAAAGGGAAAACAAAACCACCTTGAAATACCAGCATCAGAAATGCAGTCACTGAATCCATCCTGCTTCTGTGTCCCCCAGGCTTATTCCTGTTCAGAGCTTTCAGGTCCAGCCCACTCTGAATTAGAGAGCCAGGGAAATGTCTAAGCATTCCTCCTCATTTAAAGAAAGCTTTTTTTTTATCTCCCTCCAGGGAAGACCTTCATTTGGGAGTTCACAGAGTTAGAACAGCAATGTCAGATCTCTAGATTTTGAGGCTGTCTCTTCAGGAGAAACACCCTTGCTGGACTGTGTGGTTCAGGACTCCATGCTCAATAGTCACTTCTGCTTTTAAGATGCAAACCACACTCTTGGCCAAACCAAAGCCTGTGTCTGTCTAGGCTCTGGAAAGCCTGGGGATATCTTGTCTGTCTGGAAGTACCAGCCCCTGCCCTCTCCTTCTCCCCAGGCATACGGCAAGTGTTTATGGTGAGAGGATTCCTGTTAATGCTTTGTTAGGGAAAATCCAGCCTTCTCTCTCCTCAGGACTCTCTTGGCTGTGCTGAGCATGCAATGCCATGATTACACATCAAACTCAGAGATTTCACTCAGCTGAAACAGCAGAAGAGAAAAGGATGGCCGCTCATCTTTCCCCTGAGCAAAGGAGAGAAGAGAGAGGAAGAACATTAATGTCAGCTGGAGAGGAATGGCAAGGTTAGCAAGGAAAACCTTGGGAAGAAACTGAGGATTAAAAAAAATACAATCCATTCCTATAGAGAAAATGCCACTGGAAGAACCAACTTCCTTCTGTGCAATGTTTCTTTTCTATTACCAGTGAATTTGTCTTGGTGGACACTAAGTAGCTTGTAATGGCTTGGCTGTCATTTTTACCACCCTAAGAACTCAGCTCCACAAATCCACAGCTTTCTTAGCAAGGGAACTGTGGAATTAACTTGAGTTAGGTGCACTACATGGGCTTCTCAGTGAAGTCAAATAAAAGGCAGAGAGTCTAGAGTTTGCTTGCTAGTGCAGATGAAAGCTACAGTGCTTCACCTCCAGGATTTTATCTTCTGCTAGCATGTGGAGTGCACAAGTCTCTCTCCTCCTTAAAGCCAAGGGGAAGGGAGTTTTCTTTGGGGAATAGGGCTATCCAGTACAATACTCACCATCCTCCAGCAATGGCTCATCACCTCATAAATTGCCTTGGAGGCCAGCTTGGGTTTGTAGAGCCGAAATCCTGCGTTGATTTCTTCCACCACCTCTGCATTGGTGCGATTCTCATAGGGGATTTTACCTTCACTGAACACCTCCCACATCAGCACTCCTAAAGCAGCCAAACAGGAGAAAATCACAAAGAGGCAAATAAAATCCTCAGCAGGGCCACTTTCCACCTGCTCTTCTCTGCAGCTCAACATTGGTGCCAGTTACTTGGAAAAGCATTTTCACTTGGATTCTCAGTAGAGAGCTGAAAAACCAGGCCCTAACACAGCTGTACAGTTTGAGGATGCCAGCCAGGATCTCTGGTGCTCTCTGAAGCATCTCCCTGTTGAGTCTGTGATGGGCCTGAGCACCCAGCTCCCACTGTGCTGCTCACAGCCCACCCCAGGAGTGCACAGCTCCAGCCACAGCTCCAGCCAGCAAAGGGCAAAGGAGACACAGAGTCCACAGGCAGAGACTAGCAAAGGTTATAATCCTGCATTATTTACTGCTGGCCCCAGGGCTGAGTGGCACCCCATTGACTGTGAGCTGTGCACAGCACACTGCCCCATTCACTGTGTGGGCTGGAGAGGGGCCAGGCCCATGAGTGTGCCAGATCCACAGCCCAGGGGACAGCCTTTGTTATGGCTTTGGGCAAAAACACACAGCAGTGCCCTTATCTGTGAGGGTCCAGAAGGGAGACCAAAGAATGGACACAAATCGTCAAACAATGCATTGTGGAGCAGGAAATGAGGTGAGAAGTGTGAGCAGTGAAATAACATTTTCAGATCAGCATAAAGCAAATGGAATCAGCAGAGCAAATTTGGAAGGACAGGGGGTTTGAGTGAGGCATGAGTGTCCCAGGACTGACATGCAGAGATGGAGTGCTTAAATGTACTGACATGCAGAGAGATGGAGTGCTTAAATGTCTTCCCTCTCCTCTTTTTCTTGGACACTCCTGAACAAGAGTTCATTACTTGTATTATTATAATACTTTAAATTTGCAATATTTGAAATGTTCTGAAGTATCTCGGTAGTTTGGTTTTCTTTCCTTTCTATCACTTGAATGTTTTAGGCTTGCTTTTCTAAGCCATTATTCAGGCAACACACCCTTGGAGTCCAGAGGATGCAGTGCTGAGGAGAGTTTACTTGAGGACGAGCCCCCTGTTTTTCCCAGCTGGGGCTGTTGAATTTTCTCCATTTTGACAAGAGCTCCTTACCGAATGACCAAACGTCAGATTTGGTGCTATAGTTGCTGTAGGAGAAAACCTCTGGAGCAGACCACTTGACTGGAAACTTGGTGCCTGAGGAGCTGGTGTACTGATCATCCAGGACAATCCTGGAAAAGAAGGAGGAATGCTGAGTTACCCCATCCCTGACAGCCTCAGGGGACCGTGCACAGCCCCACTGCCTTTACCTTGACATCCCAAAGTCAGACACTTTGACCACGTGGGATTCCCCCACCAGGCAGTTCCTGGCAGCCTGCAAGAAAACAAGGTGCAAAGGCATCAGGTCAGAGCTAAAACCCTGTCACAGCCCTCAGGGGCTTTTATCCTGGAAGAGCAGATCATGCTTAAAAAAGGAGCATCAAAGTGACGTTGTGCCATACAAAGAGCACAAACCCCTGAGCTTCT
The DNA here is from genome assembly GCF_014805655.1 of Passer montanus. Taxonomy (NCBI): domain Eukaryota; kingdom Metazoa; phylum Chordata; class Aves; order Passeriformes; family Passeridae; genus Passer; species Passer montanus. The sequence continues at coordinate 10,524,437 of NW_024362051.1, read as the reverse complement.
CATGCTTTCTGTACATTCTGCAGCATGATCCTGTTGCCAGAAAAGCTGTTCAGCCATCACTCTGACAGGCCCTTGTTGCCCAGAAAGGGTGGAGCAAGACCCTAAAATAGGCACAACTACTCACAGTCACTGCATGCCTAATGAGACTGCAGCAGTGACTGATGGAGCTTGACTGAAAACCCCTTAATTAAAACTATTTTATCATTGATGGATGCTTATACATGACTTATGCTAGAACAGGTCTTTTTGTAATATTCACTGGTTTTAGATATGAAGAGTGGTCAGTACTGTGGCTCTTGGGGAGCCAAAGAGTCCACTCAGGAAAAAAAGACAAATGTTATGGCTTGTTTCTTCTCTCCCAAAACTAGTCAAGGGGAATAGATCGATCGGCCCTCCAGGGCTTGTTTGTGTATTTTTTTTCCCCAAAAAATATTTGTGCTGCTTTTGCAGTGAACAGATACAGGTTCTCCTATAAACAGACAGGCAGGAGGAGTGTGGAAGCTGAAATTAAGAAAGAAAGCAGAAGAAAAAGCCCCTCTGGAGCAAAGAAAAAGTCCACATGGGACCAACATACCAGATCTCTGTGGATGACAGAGTTTTGCTCCAGATAAGCCATTCCTTCGCACACATCCAGGCACATGCCCAGCAGGGTTTCCTTGGAGAAGCTGCCCCGCTGGCTCCTGAGGTAGTCGGACAAGCAGCCGTTCTCCATGAACTCGAACACCAGGCAGATGGGAGCATCCTCAAAGCACACACCATAAAGCTGGACCAGCTTGGGGTGAGACAGCTTCCTGTGGGGTAGGGAGGGAAGGTGGAAAAGAGGCTGAAATAGGCTCAGTGCCTGCTATCCTCACAGCAAGTGTGTTATATACAGAAATTTATCCACAGGGCTGCACCCAGCTCACTGCAAAGGCCAGCTTTGCAGACGTGTAGACCAAGGACTAAATATAATTCCATTTAAATGGCAGCGGTCACCAAAAGATTTTTCTGTGTGGAAAACCATTCAATCAAAAATAAAATCAATTTCTGTCTGTCTTGTGGGGAGGGAAATGCAAAAAAATACAAAAAAGTCAATAAAACCATATTCAGTTGTGCAAAGCAAAACATTTTACATGTAAGGTTTTTCAATGAAATTACCCTTAAGTTTTAAGAGACCTTTTCTGAGAAAAAACACTTTGCTCTTCAAAATGCACCATCAGTTATCCTTGCCTTCCTGAATAGCAGGGATCTGGAAGACCATTCTGGATATTGATAGACTTGGAAGCAGAGTAATTCACCTACACTTTGAATTGCCTTCCTTTGTATCCACCAGAGCTCACCAGTTTATTTACTATTTAGATACATAGCAGATAATCCAAGTTTGAATTCCCTACTCAGATTCCTGACTTTCATTCAGTGTTATGAATCCCACAGGGTGTGGATGTTGTGGGGAATCTACCACTTACATCAAGACTTTGGCTTCCTCGATGAAATCCTCCTCAGACATTGCTCCTTCACGGATGGTCTTTATGGCTACTTTGGTCTTGTCCAGCAAGTAGCCAAGGTACACCACCCCAAACTGACCACTGCCAATCTCCTGCACACGGGTGAGCTCAGAGGCATTAATGACCAATTTTCCTGTTGGTTGCAAGGGAGAAAGAGTTAAGGACTGAGCAACAGAATGGCAAACAAAAAGCTTTTGTGGGTTAAACACTGAGGCAGGACTCCAAGTGAGACTATTTGGCTCTCCCTCAAATTGCCTGTCTGACCTCTGATAGCTCATTTGACTAGTGCATGCTGCAGGTTATGTTCAAGGGTAGGAACAACAACATCCCCTTTCTCCCTCCTTTGTCTTGCCTATCCAGTTCTTCAGGGAGGATTGTTTTTACCATGCTTATGTGCAGTACCCAGCACAACATGGGCCTTGAGTTTCTTTGAAGTCTCCAAGAATTACAATAAAGATGATACCAGCAAAATTCTATTGACAACAATATTCAAATGAAGGTGTCTTTCAGGAGGGACTCAGCCTTCATCAAATTATTCTATGCTCCCATTTCCATCCCCTTCGTTCAGCACTCATTTTGGCATTTAATGTTGACTTCACTGAGACCCTCAGTTCTCATCACCTCCCTGAAGGCACTGCATGATCAGTTCAGTCCTTTATCAACAGCCATGACAAAGATGACAAGCTGGTGAACAGTGCAGTGCAAAGACCTGAAGAAAGCCATTTATTGTGGCTGCAACCCCACAAATATTCCTCAATACCCGTGGGGATGTGCAGGATCACCCAGCCAGCCAGCCAGGAGTGTGATTCCCAGGCAGTCATGGGAGAACCTTACCGTAGCTGAGGCCTGCAGTGATGGGGGCCTGTTTCCTCCAGGAGGAGACCGCGTGTCGCAGCCGCGTCACGAGACCTGGGGACACGGGGACAGCTCCTGTTACTGCACAGCCATGGGGGCCTGGCTGCCACCACCCCAGAGGGCAGCTGGCATTCTGGAAGCACATTTATTGCACTGAGTTCTCAGCTCCACTTGAGGGCAGCTGAACCTCTGTGCAGGCTCTGGTTTCCTGCCTGAGAGAAGGAAGCCAGTTCTGAGCACTTTCAGCTTATTTCCCATTTTCACATCCAGAGCCTTGAGTCTCTGTAAACTCTGATGAATTTCCAAAGGATACTTGGTATTTATAGGGTATTTTTGTAGTCCATTGTCTGCCTTGGTACTCCTGGACTGTAGGATGGGATGGATACATGTCTGGTTATGGATACTGGCCATGTCTTTGACTTCGTGTCAAATCAAGGCCCAGGGATGGATCACCTCAAGAAGGCCCTGCAGTGCAATTCCAGCAGATAGCTTGGCCTGGCAGTGGTGATACATCCCCAGGACTCTCTATAACATCATTATGATGTCTGTGTTGGCCATGGTCAGCCCTAGAAGGACAACCAGAGTGAGGATGTAGTACTGGAAGCTGGCCTGAAATGGCCATTTCAGAATAAGTGGGAGAAACGGTGATGCTGTTTAACACTTCATTGTAAGGACAGAGGGCTTGGGAGCCCTCCTTCATTCCAAACAGTCACCTGGCAAACCAGCAGCATCTCTGTTCAGCATCAGCTTGTCTCACCTGCTGCATTGTGCTGGTGGTAGTTGATGAGGTCAGGGATGGAGTCAAACACGTGCTTTTCTGCCAGGTAGTATCGCTTGGGAAAGTCAGTTGTCTCATTGATGTGATAATGCTTTATAACAGGATTGTTGTCCGTGCTGAAAAATAGGAGGTTTTCTTTGAGAGAAAATAGTTTGCAGCAAAAAGACAGGGATTTGGGGCATGAACAGAAACAAGTGAGCAAAGGGGAGAACCTTCCCCCAGAAAGAATGGGGGAGGAGCAAGGAGTGAGCTGCAGTTGCTAATGAACTCTGGGTACTTGTATGTTCTCCCTCTCACTCACAGAAGGTCTCATCTCGAGAGAAGGGCTGAGGTTTCCTGATAAGAGAAGGTTGTGTACTAAGTTTCTCTGCCTCTTCTTTGTGAAACACAGCTTTCTGCCCCATCACTGAAACCCCTTGCACTACCCATCTCTGGTGAGTCCAGCACACAGCTCACATTGATCCCACTGACACTTCAGTTCAGGGGACAGTGCCATCAGAATGACAACCCCAGTGATGTCCAAAGGACTATTTATGGGCACATATTTAGATTCAGGGAGAAGTGAAGCCTTTAATACACTTTGGGACTGGCAGCTGACTCCTCTGCCTTTTTTGGAAGTGTTTTCCCTCTATCATTTTCATGAGCCTTCTGCTCTCTCGTTATAATGCCAAAACAACTACACAGAGATTACACACTCATAGAAGCCATTTCATTGATGTAATTGATGTGAAAAGCTGCTGAGCTCAGCTGTACCTTAATGCTTTGGTGAAAACAGAGACTGTGTACATGCCAGGCTGCCTCGAATCTCTCACCATGAAGGCCCCTTCTCTACCCTGGAAGCAAAGGAAAGAAAAATGGTTAGAGACATAATGGAAGAAAAAAAAATGTAGGCTGGGGGCAAAGCTGTGCTTATTTCAGCCCTGTCATGAAGATGTGCTAAACATATAGGAAAATAAAGAGCCATCACCCCACTGACAGAGCTTGGTGTGTTCCATGCACAGCTCTGGTGGCTGCCCAGGGCCTGCAGATCTGTCTTGGGTGTTAGGTGCTTTTACCTCAGCTTCCTCTCAGAGGAAATGAGACTTAGGCACTTGTGCTGAGTACATGTGGGTGTGCCTCTTTGTCCCTCCAAATCTCTCCTCTGGAAATTCTGAATCCATTGACTGCCCTCAGCCCTATCTGACAGAACACATGTTCAATGAAATGTGTGGCTGAGTGGAAAGGCAAACCCCTGTGAGTGCTCCCCGTGGAGTGAGCAGCCACAGAACAAATCACAGTTTATCCAGCACCAGAGAGTCCATATGGGAGTGTAGGAATGATAATGTACCAATGTACCCCAAACTGGAAAACCTTGGACATGATCCTGTCCTTTCACAGGTACACCAGCCATCCAGGATCTAAACATAAATGGATAAGAAAGCAATCCTCCTGCAGTCTGACACTCACAGAACAATTTTTCTTTTTAACTTTTCACTGTAATTGTTTTCCACTCATCTGAAAGTTAAAGTGCCTCATAGGGCATGATCCCACTGGCCCAGATGGATGAGATGGCAAAGGAGATTTAATATCACAGTTTGGCTGGAATGTGCTGTACTGACCTATATATTGGTAATAAACACCACATTTTTCTTCTGTTTGCAAATAAAGAAGATTTTCATCTGGCATCCCAAGTGCCTGATTTTTTTCATTTTCTCCTCCTTTGCTTTACATGGTAGGTTTCCTCCATTTCATGTCTTCTACCCACCCACAACACTTGATGCAGAGCAAATCCACCAAGTGCACCCAGCCTGGGCCTCCTTCCTAGAGCTTTGATCAGCTCCAGCTGAACACAGAGGCTGAGCTGCTCCTGCATCCCCAGGTTTGAGCTGCTGGCTGTGCAGCTCTGCCCAGGTGGGATCAGCCTGCTGAGCTGTGAACTTCCAGGGTTGCCCCTTCAGTGTCTGCACAGCATCTGCTGCAACTGCCCCACACAATATCCGGCACGGGAAAGCTCTGAAAAAGGTCTCTCTGCTGCTGTAGCAGCATTTAATCACACACAGTGAGGGCTTCAGGACTGGAGGTGGGCAGGTTTTGGAGGCAGCATCCTGCCCAAGTTACTCTGAGCTCTATTCTTCTCCTTCTGCTCTCAGCTGACACCAAGCCTGGCCAGAGATCACTCACAAACTTGGCCACATTTTTGGGGGGAGCTGTGAGGCTTGCAAGGCTTTGAAACAAAAGTCTCTGCAGCCACATGGGGGTAGTTACCACAGAAAAGTTGTACTGGTAGGACTGAAAGAAAAAATAAGACCACTAAACCATGTGTGGACTTTTCCTCTAGTCCTTTGTACAAGAATTTTTAAAACAGCACAAAATTGCTGCTATTTCCATAAAATATTACTGTTCCAGGAAGGAACACTTTATTTGTGTTTATTAACAGGGCCACCTGTTAATGTAAGAGCTGATTAAAAAATTAAGGCTGTGTTTGTGTGGAAAATTTGAACAAGAAGCTTATTCTTTGTATTTTCAGTACAGTCTTCACTGGAAAACTCTGGCTCAACTGAAAAATGAAAGATGTGTGCTTACACGCACACACACAATTAAAAAAACAAAACCTACAGCCATGCTTTTGGCTTTCACCCAAAATACTTCAGCACAAGATTGGTTAGATTTTCAGAGAGCTACTGGCATCCACAGGCCTCCTGCAGAGACAGAAAAGATGAGCTAAAATCACAGTTTTCAGCTGGCACAGTGCTCTGAAGCAGTGTTTTCCTCCAGTCCCAGTTACTGGGCGTGTTTGGATTGCACAGCTCCATCCATGCTCAGCTAACATGGGGATAAGGGGGTGTGCTGGAGGTCCTTCATCTCACATCACACACTAAGGACACAGAGCAGAAACCCAGGGTTCATCTCTCTTACACACAGCAGCCCTTGCAGGCTTCATTTGTCATTAATTAATTATTATTTCCCATCCCCCCATATATAACACTGATTTACCTCATCCCTGAGCAGTGTTTCTGCCTTGCTTCTGCTGATGTTCTTATTGTACCACCTGAAAACAAAAGACTCCAAGTCAGCACTTCTACGCCTGGAAAGTTTCTCCTGAGGAGCTTCTGAATGGAGCATCCCCAGGGTGGAATGTGAGGTGGGGGAATGTGAGGCTTGTATCTTCAAATCCAGGGCACTCAGAGGTACAAGAAAAACACAGGCACATCTTACTCATAAACTTGCAGATTCTCAGGTGATTTTTCCACCAGGTAGCTGCTTGGCACGTAACCTTCATGCCTGTTGAGAGGCAAGACAAGTGTGAGTGTGCTGACAGACTGCATCTGTAGGAATCAGCCTTGAAAGCTTTGCCTGCTCATTGCATGGTAAAAATGCTGGTGGGGAGGTACTGAGTGGGGTTACTGGAGAAAAAAACAACTGATTGCATCTCTAAACTTGGAGAGGTTCACAATTTTCCCCCCTGTGTATCACTGCAAATATCAGTCTGAATTGTTTATTGCTGTAAAATTAACTTTCAGGTCCTTTTCTTCAGCTGCCTGAAGCAACAGCAAATGGAAGAAGGTTACCATAAATAACCTTCCATCACTTTTCCCCTGTAAATATGAGGATGCTTTACAAAAGGGAATAAACATGTATGTTAATGGAAGAACAAACTGGAATTAGAAAGGATTTGCACATTGGCTGTTGAAAAGGGACTTACCCATTCTTATCTTGAATCAGCCACCAATGTTCCTCAGAGCTGTCAATCACATAGTATTCCTCATTATATTGTAACGTCAGCTCCTGTGGGTTCTGGGCTTCATAGTCATATATGGCTATGACCACTGCTTCCCTTGGGTCCAGCAACAATTTCTGCACAAATTAGGCAAAAGGCTCATCACATTCACATTCATATTAATATCAATATTCATAAAAAGCAGTGGCATGCTCTTTAAAGTGGTATTTTCCTGGCACTGGTGTCCCCTGGGTTTAAAAGCCTCAAAGCACCCCAGACCATTTAGTGGAGTGTGGTGGCAGCAAGAGAATCTTTGGCACTTTCAAACAATGAATTTCATATAAAAATTTCAGTTGTACAGAAAATATCCAGGGAGTGTTATCACAGGTGAAATTCTAGGTCACTGCACTGTGGTGAACACTAATAAGGACATATTCCCCACTGGTAGTTAATCACTCAGGGCAGGACACTAAGGACAGCATCACTGCACTCACCCAGTTATCTTCAGGAGTGGGAGGAAGAGGTTTCTTTGAGGCTGAAAAGAAATTGAGAAAGATAATTTGAAGTAGGTGAGGACAAAACCAAGGGAAAAACCACCAATGCAATGAATTGGTACAGGTGATACAAACCCAATGAACAGTGAGCTCTGGACTTTGAGAGCAAGACTTGCCAACTACACAGCGAGTCTCAGCAGGAATTGGAAACTGGGGTACAGATTGGTTAAGGCATCAAGGTAAAAAATACAAGGTAAATGTTTATTTGGTGAAGAATGATTGACCACTTGTGTTCATTTTCAGGAGACAGAGTAAAGATTATGCTTGGCCATTGAAACCACAGAGGAAATATGGTTTTGTTTGGTTTGGTTAAAATAGGACATGTACTGTTGAATGCATTTATCTCAAGAAAGTTGTTATGGTTTACTGACTGACCACAGCTGATCAAGTTCTTAGTTCTCCATCTCATTCCAATACCAGCTCCAAGCATCACACAGAGGAAAATGTGAATTCAAAAAAAGATAATTCCTTACATACAGTAAAAGGTAAGCCAGAACATCCCAAGAACCCAGGAACATGTCTCTTTATGGAAATCTAACATAATATTTTTTGATGTTCTGTACAAAAGAGATTCAGTCCTCTACTATTACTAGGCATAAATATTTCCCATGTCAGGATGGTGTTAACAAGTCCCTTACCATTTTTGGTGGGGTCATATACCACACAGCCAGCTGCCATCTTCTCTGTCTGAGCACAGCATCTCCACTTGCCATCCAACCAAAAGTCTGGATGACACTTTGAAGCCAAACTGTTGTTGTATCTGATTTCTGAAAAACATTAGGGGAAGAAAAAGAAGGGGAGATATGAATTTATTTGCATCCTCGTTCCTTCTAGAAGTCACCTAGAGCTAAATGGAAATAATCTGCTCTTTAAAGAAGCTTCTACAGGCTTGTTTCAAATAGTCCAAAGGAGGGGACAGTCTACAAATGTTGGATGAGAAGAGGTGATAAAGTAGAAGCTTGGAGTAGGGGAATAACTGATTGCAAGAGTCCGTGCATGAACTTCACAATGTCTCTATCAGGCACAAGTTTTCAGAGGGAACAATACAGCAGCAGTGCTGTAAAACAGAAAAAAAGCTGTGACAGAAACCTGGTGCAGTTTTATGTAACTAATTAACACCTTCCTCACGTCAAGAGCTCTGCCTCTCTCTGCCCCCAGTGTTGGTTACTGCAGCACCTTGCGAGTGAACCACAGCACAATTCAGGAGGTGAACAGGAAATGAAAGCTACCCACAAAAAATGTTCCTTAATAATAATGATTCTCTAGCAAGGTTGTCATCTAACCAAAAAAATCTATTAATAAAAGCTGAATTTTTTTCTGTGTAGAAAAGGTTATTTAAAAAAAAATAGCCGTAGGAAAATCCTCATCTCTTCTTGAAGAAGAAACCTCAAATTACAGTCATTTATTAAGCGTTTACTCTAGAAAGACACAAATCACAGAATCCAGAATTGGTCAGGCTGGAAGGGACCACATTGGGTTATCTGGTCCAGCCCCCCTGCTCAAGCAGGATCATCCCAGAGCATGTGGCACAGATGGTTCTGGAATATCCCCAGGCAGGGAGACCTCACACCCTCTCTGGGCAACCAATGCCTGGTCACTGCACAGGGAAATTCTTCCCCATGTTCAGGTGGAACTTCCTGGGCATCATTTCTGCCTATTGCCTCTTGTCCCATTGCTTGGCACCAGCAAACAGAGCTGGTCCATCTTCTGACACCTCCCTGCAGACACTGACAGACATTAAAGTCCCCAAATAAACCATCCCACATCCAAATTTCCCCTGCCTGCTGAAAACACACCCGCCAGATGTACAAGCATTTTGATTTTATAACCCACTGCCTGGGTTATAAACACTCTGACTGCTGAGATTGGAGACATTGACACCTCCTGCTCATTTTCTCAGCATTATTTGTGACAAAGCTGGTCAGACATAAGCCACGGTTGGGTGGGCAGAGGGGTTTTTACCTTCCTTCAGCGTGAGGACCCATCTCTGCCGGCTCTCGCGGTTGGGGGCAAACACGTAGAGGATGTAGCTGTCATGGACAATCTGGAGAGGGGGTAGAGAAAGGAGCCAGCCATGAGAAGCAATCCCAGAAGCACTGGTCACAATGGAGCCACCCAAGGAAAGAGGCAGAAGCCCTGTTACCAATTGCCAAATGATGATGTGGGGAAGTGGAGGAGCAGGGGCTGCTCAGATGCAGCTCTTCATCTCTGTCTTAGGTTGGAAATGGGTGTGTATTCTATTCCTATCTGATGAGGCAGTTCTCTTCTGTTCATTGGGCAGTTTTCTTTATCTCTGCCCAGGGGGAGGAGCCAAGCATTCCTACCTGGATATAATCTGAGGTTTGGAATACCACAGCAGCCTCTTCCCATTGGATTCTGAGGAAGACCAGGCCCATCTACAGCACCCCTGGATCTTCAGAGGAAAACTCCACCCTTCTACAGGATCACTGCTCATACCTGACACTGCAGGAGGGCTGCAGCCACCATGGAATGGGACTGCTGCCACCCTGACCCACAGGGTGCCAGGTCCTGTTCTGACTCTTGACAGACTATTACATTTGTATTTTTAGTTTTCCTAGTAAACAACTGTTTTTCTTGCTCCCATACCTTTGCCTGAGAGCCCCTTTAATTTTAAAATTATAACAATTCAGAAGGAGGGTTTTACATTTTTCATTTCAGGGGAGGCATCTGCCTCCCTTAGCAGACACTTGTCTTTTCAAACCAAGAAAACTTCACTGACTTTTGATTATTTAAATTGGAGCAGAAGTTCTGATCAAGAACCCAGTGCTGGGTTCATTAATAAATGCACTGTGAAAGAAATGCTATTAAAATACAAAATGAAGTGATGTCTCTCTCAGTATGGTCAACAGACGGACTCACCTGGAAAGGGTATTTGTACTGACAGGGAATGATGATGTCACTTCTCACAATTTCCACACATTTAATCCTGGAAAGTTCCACAGAACCCTTCAAAGTCCTTTTTTTCTAAAAGACAGAGGAAAGCACTTGGTTGATGCTAATGATTGTGGATTAAGTGAATAATTAGACCAGACTGTTGCATCTGTGGGAGATTTAGTTTTAATGAAGCAGAAGCAAATTAACTGATTATGTAAGACATTAAAAAATTTAAAGAATAATTCTTATATTGGGCATCTGTATTCCCATACACATACATATATGCACATACATATATTTCAACTCAGCACATGGATTTTAGAGAACCAGTCAAAACCTCTATTTGAAATTCAGCTTTTACTATTTTTTATTCAGCAAAATGAAGTCCCTTTTTTAACCAAAAAAGAACTATTTTCATTAAATTTTCAGTTTACTAACACCCCTGTTTCATACTGAAAAGATATAAACCAATAAATATTTTATTTAAAAAAGTTTGTGTACTGAGAATTTCAAAACTATGCATTTCATCCAAAATGCATATTTTTACTGTATCTGTCTTCCAAAAAACTACAACATTTCACTATTTTTGTTTTTCTGGCTTTTCAGCTAAGAAAAAAACAACAGGGGATTTTGAAATAAATATTATCCTCAAAAACTTGCCAGCAAAGCTGTTTCTCTGGCATCCTCTGCTGTGCTTCCATTCTCCAGGTGTTTGGGTATATCAGGTACCCAAATAACAGTATGGGCAGTGGGAAAAGAGTAAAAAGAGCCGATATTCATGGATCCCAGCTGTCTTGGTGTGACTTATTCCCTGTGGAATCCTCACCCCACTCAGCTTTTGCAAGACAGGGGTGAGGGCAGCTGGTGGAAGTGGAGCTGAGGCTCAGCCTCTGGTGCTTCTGCAGGATCCACTACACGAGGTTGCTCTTCAGAGCGAGCTGGTTTCCTGTTTTGATTCATTTTCAGTAGGGATTAAGCACTAGCTGTCCCCCCACTCAGCTTTGGGACAGCGCGACGGAAATCAGTGAGGTTTAAGAACACCAAAACACTGCAAAGCTTCTGTTTTCCAAACACTGGCAGCAGGACAGAGCCTGAACTTCAGCTGCTGCCTTGTACCTGCCACTGGTTATCACTCACTCAGCAAGACTTTGGCAGTCTTCTACCCTCTCTTGGGTCCCAACTCTTTGTGTCTTACACCCTCCAGCTCCTCTGGTCCCTTTTCCCCTCTGTCACCACCCCTCTGCAGCTCTGCCAAGTGGGAAGCAGCCATCCCCACCACTGTGCAGCCCCACTGCTGCTCCTCTGCCACTTTCAGAGTTAAATTCAGCCTAGACCAGGGCAGCAGCTCATGCCTCTGGAGATGGGGGGTGGTTTGCCACAGAGCACTGTCAAACAGCCTCAAAGCAGAGAGGCCCCGAGGCTCCCCAAGCCTCATTCTTGCACGACTGGCTGGGTATTTTGCCTCTGTATAACTGGACTTGAGGCAAAAGAGGAAAATTATTACAGCGTGGTCTCACATTGCTCTTGCTGGCCTCGGCTGGTGCATTTGTGGTTTGTATTTGTATTTGCTTGCAGTTTAACCAGTGTCTCTGGATTTACTGCCAGGACTGTCTCCTGTAGACATCTGCCAGTGTAGCTCTCTGGGGTGTGGGATTCTCCTAAATCAATAAACCCAAGGCTTTAAAGCACCCCTAAATGTAAATGCCAATTAGCTCTCGAATGCTGGCAAGCCTTAGAAGGCCTTACTGCACCCCATTTTCATCATTTATTTCCTTTCATTCTTATCTAGTCACTTCTTTCAGACTTGGCTTCCTCTGTCTCTTCTTCAAAACCTCCTCTATCATTTGTTCTACCCCAGGGATTTTTACCCTTTTGATGAGGCACAAAGCCATTTATATCCTATAAAAACCTTCAATTTTGTTAGTGCTGAACCCTCCTTCATCTCCTTCCTTTGAAGTCCCGGGGTTTACCCACATGCATTCCTCCCCTGAGGCTTTAGCAAGCGATGCTGTGCCAGGCAAACCCTGCACACTGGTTTTTGTTGGTGCTTTTCTGGACTCTGGTGAAAGACAGGGTCCAGCCTTCTCAAGGAGCTTTGTGCAGCTGCCCGGCAGCTCTCACGACCCACTGTGTTCCTTTTAATCACAAAATTCAGTGATGGAAGCTCCTCATAATCTCATGTTGCAGCACATTGGTGTGTGTCTCACAGCCAGAGCATTGCCCAACAGATCCTCAGCTGATGGGACCCTGCTGATAGAAAGCAATTATAGTCCTCTAGCAGGACAAACAACTGGAATTACCACTCACAAACCAGGCATTACCCAGAAACTGGGCTGGAAACTAAACATATCCCTGCTTTTGTGATGTCTGACCACACTTTAATCCAACAAAACCGTTGGAAGGAAGGGGAGAGAAAAGGCTCTTAGAAATGGCCTCTGAAAAACCTCAGAGACTTGTTCCTAAAAAGCCGAGACAAAACATGCTGACAGATCTCCATTTGTTGTTTCCAGTCTGCCCAGAGTATAATTGGGCAGATATTTTAGCTGGTTGGTCAGTAAAAGCATCAGTGGTCTTGATGTGAGCCATGTGTGGAAAGAACCAGGGCAGGCTTCTGTGCCATGAGGAGCAGCACATGTGCTGCAGAGGTTTCTTTCTGATTTCTTTCTTTTGGTCCATGACTTGCAATAAATCAATTCTGGGAAAAGCTCTGAAGGGAGCCAGGTGCATCACAAGGTCAGTGCATTGATATCTTCATCTTTGGTACTCCCCCTCCTCTTCCTACACGTCTCCAGCAGCTCTTTCATTGATTAATCCTTTGGTTTGTCTGTGCTGCATAAATCAGATGACTCCTGATTGCTTTAGATGCTGGGATAATTGACCATGGGACAATGGACACAGCCCTACCCTGCAACACAAGGAGGCATCTCCCTGTGCCTGCCTGAGGAATGAGCTGCCCGGCTCTATCATGTGCTAAAACCAACCACCAGCACCACTTCTCACCCCAAAAAAATGAATCACTTCTCTCCAGCTCAGGGGTAGGGGCAGGGATGTGGAGCTCATGGTGAGAAGGCAGGGAGCCAGCAGTGGCTGCTGCAGGTGACACAGGTCTGCTTGTGATCACACTTCTGACCGTGGCCCTGCACCCTCAGGCTACACAAAGCTCAGATCTTGTAAGATATGGGGCTGAAAGGCTCTGCAGCGAGTGTTTGGGCTCCAGGTCCCTCCGTGGTACAGGTTTTGCTGAGCCCCACTGCGTTTATCAAAGGGCCTTGGCAAAAGGTGTAGCCACCAGGGCTGGGAGCAGAGGGAAGGGAGAGGAGAGGCAGGGGAGAGCAGAGCCTCCTCTCAAGGAGCAGAGGAGGAGACCCAAGGCAGCATTTCTTGGCAGGAAGGCAGCACCCCGTGCTTCATAAAGCTGGCTTGGTTCTGAAGTTGCGTAACAACTTGTGTCTTCTTTCTTTTGTTCTGGTGAGGGGAAAACCAAGCCATCAAAGGTTCATGTGGCCCCAGTCTCCTCGGCAGCAGTCCCTGCTGAGGGCTGTCCATGCTGCAGCTTGGCTTTCCTTGCCCAGTGGTGTTGTGTTCCCCTTCCCCTCCCCATCTCCTGTGCATCTCTTCCTGTGCAAGGCTGGCAGTGCCTCCTTGGCAGGAAGGTAGGGGAAAACTGATTTATAGCAAGGTAGGAAATTCCAGTTCTCAGCAAGCTCGACCACAAAAACATTTCCATCAATGCAAGCATTTAACGGCCTTCTCTGTACCATCAGGGTTTGGGGTTTTTTGGTAAGAATCTGAGCCAAAGTTCATTCCCTGTTTTCACTCACAATCTTGACTCAAAAGAGAAATACTTAATTGGTGATTAAGTAGATGAAGGATCTTGCTTTGACCCTGTGTCACCTGTTCCCTGTCTTTTTCTTTCTCAGCCTGAACAGAGGCAGCAGCTGATTTTGAGGGCTGTGGAACTGCCCATGGCAGAGAGCTCAGCTGCCTCGGTCAGCTTCAACCTTTAAATGACTGACGTGTTCCTGCCTTTCAAGGACTTTTCTACAGGCCTTGCTCAGCTTCTGAAAGAATTTGGAAAGGAATTTCTTGGTGTAGAAATAGCACCCAGAAGCTTATGAGATATCACTGGAACAAGATGGAATTATTTTTAATGGTAGCCCTCCTGATAAAGTATTTTTCCACCAACCAAAATACCTGAGCTTGAACTTGAACCTCCTTGAACAGTGTTGATACAATTACTTTCTATCTCTTATCATATTCCTTATCTGTGGAATGTGCTGTTTTTCTCATTAATAGTTAGGATATTAAGAACTGTTGAAAACTGGATTCATAGCAACTTTTCCTGGACACTATCTTCATTCAGTATTTTGTGAGTTTTCTCATAAAAATGTGTTTTCTCACATTAGGAACACTGATAGTTTCAGGGCTTATAAGAAATAAAACAAGGTAACTAATTTTTAATTTGAATGTGAAAACTAAATTAAAGACATAGATTTTTAAAAGAAAGTTGTAATGCATTTTGCATTTTCTGTCACAGTAACTGTTCTAAAGGAAAATTGGAGAGGAGTGATAATTGATGACACTGCGACTTTCTGTAGAACCCTGGTTGTTGTGTTAGATTTTAATACCTCCAATTTATTTTGCTGTATTTGATATTTAAATCCCTTAATGTGTCTGCTTGTCTTACCTGCCCATCATGACTATTTCATCCTTCAGCTTGAACTAAAAGAATAAATAATTTTTTTTACTGCTGTTTTCACATCTAAAGAACATGAAGGTGTTTTAGGGGTGGGCACACCCTGGATGCAGAGTGCACAGAATTGTGTTAAATAACAAAACCATCTGCAACTGGTGCTTGAGATGCCTCCATTCAATTATTTACTATCCTTACACAGTCCTATAGACCAAATCCAGCCTTGTATTTCCACCAAATCAAATTCCAGAATTCTCTTTGGCTCAAGTCTTGTCCAAGATGGTTATCAGGATGCCCATCTCTACAGCAGCACAAGTAGTTGGACAAGAAAAGAAAATCAATGCCATCATCAAGAAACAGAAGGGGGAAAAAAAAAGAAAAAAATAAAGAGGAAGATTCTTGGCTTTCAAATGAGCTTTCTAATATGATGAAAATAAGCCTTTTATGTTACATAAAAGCACATGGAACAACTCCTGAATACTATATTAGTTTCTTCAAAGCTGTTCTTGACTCCAGCAAAGACTGGGAACAGTGGATTGCAGTGAATGAAGGATTCAGTGGAAGAAAAGAAGCTAAATTAAATCAACTGTATGACATCACTTTTGCATGAAAAAAAATCTAAGCTTTAAGGCCAAAATTAAAAATCAGTCAGAAAGGATGAAAGAGCACAGAGAAATGGGCAGGCATTGCAATAAAATAAGTTACAACGTTGATTACAATATAAAGAAAAGTCAAAGGCACTGGGAGCAAAAATTGGCCACAATAGAGAAGTCTAACAAGAGGTAGCTATTAGGAAGACTCATATTTATTGTTGTATATTAAAAGTAGGAGGTATTCCTTCCTTCTTAAAGATATAAAAGAAAACATGGGTTGAAGATTTTGCTACGTCCTCAATGTTCTCTGACAGAAGAAGGATTTGAGCTTTGCAATTTAAACAAAATGGAAGTATCCGACATTTGCTGCAAAAACATTGCTCAGAAGGAATTTAAAACATTTTGTTCAAAAACTAAAGATTTCTTCAAAAACTAAAGATTTTTTAAAGATAAATACACAGAAAAGGACCTAGTAGGCACTGAACTGGGCAGGAACAGAAAAGGCAAGTAGAAAATTATTATAATCATATTCTGGAAGGTAAAATCAGTTATTCCAGCAAAAAAGAAGCTATTTTTGTTACCAGACTTTACCACATGTTTGTGTAGTTAGAAATGCCACAGACACCAGACACAGAGAACCTGCATTTTGCTCAAGGCAACCCTGTCTAGACAATATCACCACCCTGAATCAGGAGTCGTGAGTGAGAACAGCAACAGACAGGAACTTTGCAAATATCCAGAAAAACAGTGGGTAAGATGGACTGGAACAGGTTGATGAAAGATGTGGAATCTCTGTCCCTGGCTTTGAAGCAGTGGGCAGTCAATGTTACAGCCTGCCTGGTGTTGGTGACAGTCCTGCTCTGAGTGTTGATCTTATCCTGGCAAAAAGTCTACTAACTGAATTTAAGAAATGCTCTCCAACCAGCATTACCATGACTCTGTGATTTCACAATAGAAACGAGGCTCATTGTGACAGACAATATCAACTTCATCCTCCAGCAACTCAAATAATATCATTTGGATTACTCAAAATTCCTGTTAAGTTTTCAGAGATGTACTAGACATTAAGGCCCAAATGTGTACTTTGTCTCCATCTTATTTAGGATTGTATTGATTTTATTGCATAAAAATTGATTGAAGTGGGAGATGCAGGCAGATGCCAAGCCTGACTTCGTGGGTGATATGTGTATTATTCATAAATTAGTTGGAGATATGAATCAGAAAACAAGTGGTATTGCAAATTCTGGCAAGCAAACAGTACTAACTAATAAATACATGGCAGGTTATGAAGAATGACATATGTAGTCAGATGTATTTATTTGGAAGGTTGTCTTTAAAACCATAATTAAATTCCCTTTAGGTGAGGACTGCAGCTTCATGACTGCTAAGAAGAAATATCCCTGCAGCTTTTTGGCCTGCTAAGGTGTTCAGAATGCACAAAGCAATGAGAAATGGTATGAATGGCCACTCCAACTAATAAGAAGACCAGAAGGAAGATCTTCAGAATAAAAGTTTTAATCTGTTTACATTAAAGTTTTGGGGAAAAAAACCAGGTTGGATTCTGTGTAGAATAACCAAGGTGAGAGGGACTGGACTGAGGAGCAAAGCACTGCTTTTTGCCCCATGGGTAGCTGGAGGCTGCAAGCAGCCCCATGCGTAGATAATGCTACAGAGCAGCTGGAGCATTTCTGGGATGCTGATAAAAGTATTTTCTGCCAAGTTTATTTGCTTGTTCTCATGTAACAAGAGACTCAAAGCAGATTTCAAGGCCCACTGAAGTGCCATCTTTGCCATCTTTATGTGTGAGTATCAAAGATCTGAATGAAAGAGCTCAGGACAAGGCTGACTCATTCTGTGTGACCTCCTGAGCATCTGACCAGTGTAGGAAGAATTGTGCTGATTAAATGAAAAAAATAACTTGGCCTTTTCTGGGTGAGCCTTTCATTGCTGTCTTTATCAGCTAATAATAGCCCCCAAGTGCATGAAGATACAAAATTTCAAAATATTTATGTCCCTGAATGATTTACCAAGGAGCATAAGCTGTTGAGTAAAGGGGGTGTAGATAATTCACCAGTTAAAGTACTTTTGCTGCATCTAAGTAAGAATATTTGAAACTCTGTTCCAGGCACCTCCCCAAAGGGATTCACTTCTCTCCTGCTTTTGCAGAGCAGCAAGTGTACCAGGACCCTGAGAGTATCACAGTGTCTGAATTATCCTTTATTGTAGTGAGGATCAAACTCATTGAAATAGTTAAAATTATTACTGTCATGTGCTTGTTTATTCACATGTACAGTAGCTACAAAATCAGACCTTGAAACAAATAGTTTTTGCCTTTGGAATTGATTTGCATGTTATAATAAAGGCACTTCTGATGTCCTTTAGCAGAGATGGGGGCTGAATACATGTGCCTGTTATCAGGGCTTTGCTTTATGCTAAGACAGCCCTGCATTGTGCACTGCATAATGAATTCCAGAAAACACAGCTTCTTATTGTTGTCAGTTATTGGGGGCTCATTCTCCTAATGAGACATGTAAATATCTTTCATTAACATTAAGGGCCACTGTGTGCTTGGCCCTGAGGAGAACAGTGCTCTCTGTCAGCTGTGGCAGAAAGATGAAAATTACAATGAAAATGCCATTACAGTTACTGTAAAAAACCCTTCCTTTATGATGCCAGTTGTCTTGACAGCTTTGGATATCATTTGCAAAAATATCCCTGTAGCCTTTTAGCCTGCTTATTTCCTTGTTTTGGACTGAATCAAAAAATTCTTCAATGTTGTTTTATACCTTTGATTTAAAAATGCAGAGAAAGGGACTGTGTGTTAAACCCTGTTAAACACAGGCAGACTGTATAAACCAGGGCTTAATACATAAGTGTGTACTTTAAGTCATCCAACTGAAATCCGTGGGACTTCTCAAACTTTTAAGCAGCTCAGTAGTTGTTTTACCTGACTTTGTGCACAGGCTGTTGTTACTGACTGAGCAGGGACTGGAGAGATGGGAACTATACAGTACAAAACTCTGAGAACAGCAATCCACCAGACAGGTTGGTAAGGGGTTCTTAAAGACACCCATTGAAAACCTGTGGTGAAAACATCCCCAGAGATCTCCCTTGAAAAATCCATGCTTTAAAAGCTCAGATATGTGCTGGGCCCATCCGTATGTCAGTCCATAGGACTTGAGAATGCTCCTCATCACTGCAGCCAGCTGTCAGCAGTGTCCCTAAACCTCCAGAGCAGGACCACCTGCAAACTGCCCCCTGGTAACAGCAGACAGCCTGCTCTGACCTCTGCCAGCCCAGAAATTATCTGAGAGAGTCCCTGTGGAGCAGAGCCAAGCAGTGCCAGGGACTGCACCAGACAATCAGCACCAGATCATTGATTTCAACATCTGCACATGGTGCTGGTCCTGGGGATGGCACAGCCCACGTGCTGGGCAGGGATCATTGGAATCCTCTCTCCACTGGCTGTGAACTTAAATGCTGTGGGTTGCCTCCATTCTGAGCACAAAGCAAAATGGTTCTTGCAGGGGCTGCCCTCAGCTTTCCTCTCCAGAGCAGCAATGGCCTGATCAAGCAGAGGTCTTACCAGCAGGCTCTAATTTTGATTACCGAAGAGGCTAATGATTGGCTCTGGGAGTGTTTCACAGGACAAATTCTTCTTTCTTTACTTTGTGACAAATTCTTTTCATGTAACAACCTGATTTTCATAGCTTGTGTGAGAAGAAAAATCACCATTTCATGGAACATCAGCCCTGTGATTACAAGTATACCACCACACCTCAAATGTGCACAAGGTTCTAAAGTTGTATGTGTGTTTACCTACATATGTCTACACATATATATGTGCATTAAAAAATATATAATATATAAGATAAAGTGAATGATGCACCAAACCCTCATCTCACCTAAATGACCTTTTGGAAGACTCAGAGGGAAAATTTCCACGAACACACAGTGTGTGAAGTCTGTGCCCCACTGAAAGTCACCAAGTCAGATTTTCCAAACTATTTCAGTCCCTAAAGATGCTGACAAGACACCTACTGCAAAAGTATCTAGTCAGAGTTCCATTCAATTCATGTCAAGCCCACCAAGACTCAGAAAGCACCAAAGAAAACCAGTAGCGAACATTTCTCTAAACACCTACACCTACAGCAAAATCACTTAGATGCTTTTCAATATTTAGCCCTAAATAATTAAGTGGAATGGTTATAATGGAATCTAAAATCTTACGAAAATGACATTTGAAAAATAGTTTGGAGAACAAACAAAGACAGTCTCAAACCATAGACAGTCACAGTATGCAGCAATGAATATTGTCCTGTTTAAAATGGAGGTGAGAAAAACATGGACTAGAAAGTATAAGCAAGAAAAACATTTCATTGGGCATATTTGAGAGAAATTGCATGTAGGTGAAAATTACTATTAACCTTTAAACCTTCTAACTTTTAAAGCTGGTTTGTAACCCCAAATATGTTGTGATAAAATACCAAGGCACATCATGCTTTTTTTTTTATTGTTGGGTTCTGTTTCTACTTAATTTTCTGCAACTGAGAAAGATCAGATGGTCTGAAGTTGCCAGTGCTGCATCCAAGGCAGCACAGTTCTTCTCTGCCTACAGGAACAGTGCCTAAACAAAATGGATTAGCAGCATGTTCAGGGACTGCTGGAAAACAAGCAAGATTATTTACAACCGTAACGAGGCTCCGCAAACATCCAGCTAAATAGAAGGAAATCATTTCCACTTCACTAGAGCACTAAACACAATGGGGTGCACAGATTGACTTCTAATTTTCTTCATATTTAGCAAATGAGCAAAATGCAAAGTTGGGGAAACAAAGCCTGGCCTGAGCCTGGATCCCATCATCACAGCCCATCTGAAGCTAGCTCCAAAGACCACACGTGTAGCAGCTGAATTTATTTTAAAATGCTAGACGGATCTCCCTACCAGCCATCAGCCTGATGCCCCAAAGAAAAGAATGAGAGTGAAGATCTGTGGAGTATTTTTTCACAGATATAATCAGGGTACACTTGTGACCTTCACAATAGGCCTCTCCATGTCACCCTGTCCCCCTGTGAGGTGCCAGGCACAGACTCACACAGTTCTTACACAGCCCATGCCAAATTCCTACAATAAAACTAGATCCTTCCTATAAATTTGTAGTCTTCTTCCTCCATTCACACCAAATGCCTGCTGATCAGAAGCTCTAAATGACCCACTTGACCAATTTTCAGTGCATGGTGCTGCAGCAAGGACCAGAAAAGTTAACAAAATTTAACAAAGATCATCCTTCCCTCCATTAGCATCCTTCCCTCCATTAAACAAATTCCATCCTTCCTCCCACTGCTCTGAGAGAGAAAACGACTGACGTACCCCGTGGCGATGCTCGTAGTAAGCCAGCTTGGATTTGGTCAGGACAAAGAAGCGAACTTTAAAGTTGGAGGGTGAAGTCCTTCTCTTCTGCTGGGATTTCTTGATCAGCAGTTCCTCCAGGAGCACACAGTTATTCATGGCTGAGCCAAGAATGTTTGTTTCCCAAGACATGGGAACTCTGTGCTGTGCTCACCGTCAAAGAAAGAAACACGAGAAAGAAGACAGTTAATTTAGGAAAAAAAAAGTGTTCAAGAGGCAGCGTAGGTGCTTTTGAGCTTTATCTTCCCATCTACAGCAAAGCTTCCTTTCTGTCAGACCATAACCACATCCTCTCTGAAGCCATAAGGTGAACAGCACACATTGAAATATACGCTAAGGTAAATGTTGTGGAAAAAAATAACACTTGAGGGACATGCAGTAGATGTGAATCAATGATTAAGGATAAATTAAAGGGGTGTGGCATGATTAAGCATCTGTCTCTTACTGGCTTATCTGGTAAATACAGTTATAAATGCATGCACCCAACATGGATGTACAGGATGAGTGTCCTGTTCAATGCTAATTAAGAATGTGCATTTTCCATAAAAACACAATTTAAATATAGCACTTAATGTACAGATTTGTAGAGACTTTGCTTAAGACAATGCAGTGTCATAGGACAGAAACGAGGCCAAACTGAAGCTGTTGCCAGCTGATGCTTATATAAAAATAAAAATAGATTTAAAAATAAATATGGTGGCCTTGCTGAAGAAAAGATGCAGCAGATATTGTAACATTTGTCGTGTTGAAGTCCAGTAAATCTGTACTTCATTTCTCAGCCGAGTGACTGAGTGCCAAGAAACTCTTGTGGTCAGATGACACAAGTGTGTGATCTCCCAAAAAAGCATCACTGCTGTCAAGGGGGATTTCATACCTATTTGTAGATTAGGATAAATGCTCAGGCCAAATTTCCCAATTCTTCTACAAGCCAGTCTGCCTCATACAGCACACACGTGTAAAATATGCAGAGTTTGATGTGAGTATTCTGGAATTGAGCCCTCTGTAAGCAGCAGTTATTTGGATAAATTCCAGACCTTGCACCTCCAAAATATAGGACCACTTTTGTGTGCTCATAAATTTCCTTATGCTCAAGAATTTGTTGGTTTAAATTATACTCTGAGATCCTTTCTTGTAATTAATTAACCAAAAAACGTGCAGTATGATGCCCTGATAAACCTATGGATTTCACTGTACCTGCAACAGTGAATTACCCTGAAAAAGGGTCTTGATCAACAAATATTTCACTTCAGTCAGTACAGCTGAGTTCATAATGACAATTTTTAACAGCATTGCATTTTTAGCTAGTAACAATAGCTAGGACTATGACTTTTTCTAATCTCTCCTTCACACTAAATGTACGCTATTGAGGACTTGGTGAAAAACCTTTGCAGCTTGGGCCAAAGCGGTTTGCAGTCTACTGGCAGAGATGTACACGTTGTCTTATCAGAAAATGGAATATAAATAGAAATACAAGGGCGTGACCTTACAGCTGTACAGATGAAGAAGAAGTGCAGGACAGCAGAGTTGAGAAGCCAGCACTGAAACCCCTGAGAAGAGAGGTGCTGCTGGAGATGGAGGATGTGGGGGAAGAGAAGATTAACCAATGTGGTGAGTAGTGGGGGGAGAGCTAAGAAATTCTTTGAACATAGTGACTGACAGCTTGATTTGTTCATGAGATAAGAGATGAGTTCTCAGAGGGGCACGGAGAAGGAGCAATTTGATCAAATTCACAGATAAGGGGCTTGGCAACTGCACTGGATTTGGTGTAAACATGGCATGATGTGACACCATGGCTGGCAGGAAGGGCTGAGAGGGGCCAGGAAAAACAGGGAAGAGAGAAACAAGGAGAAACTGAGAATACAGATTGATACAACACATGCAGAAAGATGCACAAGAAAATAGGAAAATAACTACAAGAAAATAATCACAGATTTTGGCCTGGAGTATAAGAACTAGCAGGACTGAGCAGGTAAGATCAGCCACTCTGAGTATTCCATGGTTTTAATGAAGGTGGGCCAGCTAAGAGAGTAAACAGGGAAAATACGAATGACCCTGAGCAAGGAAACAAGTCAACACAGCCAGATTTGGTTAAACACGGGATTTAATACAAACGTAGAGTTCATATAAACATGGGTGTTGGTTTCAGGGAGAGCTGCTAACTAGTTCTGTTTTGCAATAGCTTTATCAGCTGATAACTCTGCTGAACTGGGGAGGAAAGCAGTGGCTGATGTATCTTTGTATCACTCTTGCTAGAGATGCACCCCTTCATTTTTCTTTTTTCACTGTAATTCCAAACCCCATTCACAGCAAACTCACAAATGCTTGAGTGTAGCAAGCCAAAATGAGAAAGGAATGATAAATCTAAAGAATGTGTAGCCAGGTTGACACATGTAAACAAAAAAAATAAATGGTTCAAGAATTGTATTTATATTTAATGCAAATTTAGGAGAGAGTAATGTGTTTAAGTGTATTGAATTTCAAAGATCATTATTTCCTGACCGATTTTAAACTAACGTTCTTTGCTCCTTTCTAGATATTTGTCATTATCGATCTGGGTGAATAAGGGTTATAACCCTTACAAAGAAAGCCACAGGCATTAAAGTGCTTCAGGACCCTTCTACAGTTGAGTAGGATATATAAATATATATAAATATATAAATAAATATATATATAGGTAGAAAGGCACTACTTGCCCAGGACCAAGTTGGCTGCAGAGCTGGAATGTGTGAGGGTCTCTGCAGAGCTCCAGACACAAATTACTGAAAGGGCTCCTCAGGAGGGCTGGAACACCCCACCAACACGAGTACCTCATTTCTGGAACCTGACCTTGTAGGATGGTACACTTTTACACTCAATGTTCCTTTCAAGAATTTTGGCAGCACTTGATACTGCAAAGTACAGAAATTCTGTATCCTTTGTAGAACAGAATTAAACATAACTGTCCTGAATATCTTAAAACCACTGTAAGACTAAACTTGATGATGAGGGATGATAAATTTTTAAAGTGTCCTACATCTTCTCTGCTTCCAGTGCTTTTATAAAGCTTCCTACCATGTACCCTTTGACACTTTTCTGTCCATATGCAGGAAAATCTGAAATATTTTAAATTATTCAGATTGAAGTTTGAGCTGCTGTGTGCTCTAAATACTCCTCTGTGCTGGGCAAGTTGAGGTGGTAGATAAAGTTCTTCTTATCAACTGTAGCTTCAGTGGACTTTTTTTCTTTCAATCACCTTTGTTATTTCCTTGCTACCTCCTGTTTTATTTCTGATTTAAAAAAAAAAAGTTATTTTATGGATTGGATTTTTTTCATAGGGGTTTTACCCAGATTATGCAGCTCTCACTTTGATTACTGCAGACTGAAAATCTCCCCACCCGCACATCCTGCTCTGATACCAAGGTTTATGTCCTGAAGGCGGCACAGAAATTCATGAAGTTAAATATAGGTAATTTTTGTTTCTGTAAAAAAAACAGTCCGGAAGGCTGCAGCTCTCTCTTTACTCCCTTAAATTGACCTATATCCTTCTATCATGTGCAATATTTGGGTCAGGTTTGCTGCCTGGGTGCCAGCTCTTCCTTTACACCAGCTGCTAAATATGATTTTTACTCAACTTCTAAACTTCCATAATTCAACCCTATTTTGCTACTTAGCTTAGAGTGTGAAAAACTCTTATTTAGTTTACCCAGCTATCCTGCTTCTTTAGCAGTTCATTATCACCCCAATAAACACGGCTGCAGTGGACCCAGAGCACAAGACAGAAAGCTGCAGAAAAAGGGAAGAATTAGCCTGGTCTTTACCAGCCAGCTGCATCCAGCTTTCCTCCAGGTCTTACAACTGCACCTTTGAAGCCCCTCACACTGCTCCAGTGACCTAGGGAGTTGCAGAAGCACAGCAAGATTCTCCTATGAACTGTTGGGGAGCCCTGGGAAAGGGGATGTCTTGTTCTGAGCATCTGCTGGGAGGATGAAGTGAATTATCCATCATTTGTGGATTTGTGGATTTTACTCCCAGGACTGGCAGTAACATAGAGAACATGCTTTATACTGGAGAACTTGCGCAGGGTTAGGACAGGCTCTTCTCTGATGAAGGGACAATTATTCCTTTCCTCAGCTGTTCTCTCTCTGGCAAAAATGCAGAAAGGAAAACCTCATTTCATGGGGGTCATACCCAATCTGGGGTTTTGTTCCAGCTCCTTGTGTCAGTGCCTGGCTATCATGGGTCCTGTCTGCTTCTGTCTCCCTCTGAAGACAAAGGTGGGACTTGCACTGCTGGCAGAACGTGCTGCAGGTCCCAGGCTTTACCCTGGCAAATTGACACGTTTGCCATACCCAGGTCACTGATGGCTGGACAGGAATTTATTCTTTGTGCCATGCAGATGCATTTTTGGAGACGTGTTCATTTACATGTTTGAGTATGCACTTAAAACAGGCATGTGAGCAAGAAAACACCCAGCATTAATGTCTGGCTTAAAAATCAGGTCGGGGGGCTGCTTCCAGAGGCAATACTATAACTATGAACATAGGAAGGAGTGCTGGGTGAGTCCATCAAAACATGGTTGGATTTTGAGCCCTATCAGTTTCCTAACAGTAGTGAGATACCGGTTTTATTGCTAAATAACCATGAAAGCTCTGTTTTGAGCTTTGAATCTGTTTGATAACAGGCTGTAGAGCAAGAAAGAGTTCAGCTGTCATGCACTGCACTGTGTTGTGCCCCAGTTTTCACATGACGGGAACATTAAACTCCTTTCCTACATTAGCAGGTGTGCCAGTAGGCTGCAGCTGATATTTTAGTCTGAGGAGTCACGAAGAAAAGGTTGTACAGCACTGCACTGCAAATCCATTTACTCCCAAAGCCACAGCGGGAGACAGGGAGATGGGAATCAACCACAGCAGATGGAGACATAAAGCTTGGTTAAGTCTCCTTCACCCCCAACAGGCTCCTTTTCTCTCGCCCTCCTCCCTGGTATATCCTGCAACAAAGCCTGTAACAATCACCAAAAAAGGAAATTCCTGAGCTCACTGCTTAAGCAGGCTATAAGATATAACCCTAACCTATGCCCAACAAGAGCCTGGAACTGAGTTTGACTTTGTGGTTGTTTTTCAGACAACATGAGAAAAACACAAATTTATTTATTTATTTATTATTTATTTATTTATTTGTTATTTAGAGTGCAATAGCAGCAAGAAATGAAAGAAATCTGTTGTAGCACAGAAGAGAGCAGCACTGTTCTAAGAGCGTGCTTGAAAATGGGGTTTATATTTACTGTGCTTCTACAATGTTTGGATTCCAGTTCTGCTAAAATAACAGCATACTGCAATGGCACACACTGTACACACTGCTGCTGAATTAACAGAACTGGAGTGTTTGCTAATGAAACATGCCAATTTGCATAAAATTAGTTATGAGGAAAATGAAAATAAACTTAACGAAAGCTGTAAATTAAGATGTTGAGTCTTTGAGGCAGAGAATATCGTACTGCTTCACCATCTGCTGAAGGAGTGTCCAAGTTCATTCCCACAAGCTGGAGATGATGTAGGAATTGTGCTTCATTACCAGTGGTAGCCTTGTACTGGATATTATTTCAGAAAAGAGCTGGAATGCAGCAGGAAGCAAACTGTAGAGTGCTGCACTTGACATTCCCCATCACTCTTAATTTCTCATTTAGAAGCAGTGTAAGGAGCAGTGTCAGCAGCACCCTGTGGGCTGCAAAGGGTCATCCACAGGTCTTCTGGGAAGCAGCCCTGCCACCAAGAACAAGACTGATGTTATATCCCCTCTGTCCTGGCCACCATCATAGAGAAAATGAGTCAAGGAGATCACAGAGATCGAGGAAAAAACAAGAGCTTGGCTCTCTCTGTCTGCTCCTGTTTGAAGTCACAGCATTTTACATCCTTGCTGCACGGTTCACTGAGTGCAAGGCACTAGAGAATCAAGCTCAGCTCCTGTAAAAAGAATGTGAAATCAAGTCTGGAAAGTCCAATAAAACCAAAGGTGTGCTGGTACCTCCTACTACACGTGTTATCTCACACATCTCTGGAGGTGATGATTTTTATTCCTTGCCTGTCTTTCAGAGTATGATGTAACAAGATGATTTGAGACAAGATAAGAGCTTTCTGTCACACAAATGGAGAGGACAATTCCCCACCCCATGTTCCCAACCTTCTCCTTTCCTTTTGCCTATGCACGCTCCTCTCTCAAAAGCTCTCCCTGATGCTCACAGGGCACACAGCACAGTGTGTAAACTCATTAGAAAAGCTGAAAACTTCAGAAAAAATCCTGAAGTGATGTTTTTATGGGGTTTAGAGTTTCATCAGTTTGCTTTGCAATCCAGTGCCTGATGGTGGAGGCACAAGCAGTGACAAGAAAAGGCTGCACAGCCTGTGAGGGGCTGGAGGAGCAGGGAGGGAAGAAAGGAGAGAGGGATGAGGAAGCAGGAATAGGGGTGAAGGAATGAGATCACCTTTTCCAAAGCAGTGTTTTAGTTGCGGGATGGAACTGCATCCTTGTCTGAATTCAGCAAATTGCTTACAAATGAAAACAAATCAGCCTGTTTTGCAGCCAGGCTTGTACTCACTGAAAATTGTAAAGTGTAGCTCAGTTTGGAATATTTAAATATTCTACTCATTGTAAATTGAAAACTGTAGTTTAGTTTGGACTATATAAATATTCAGATATTCTGTACATCACTTCAGGCTTTCTTATCAAATAAATCCTACGATTCTGGATCTTCTTTGCATATTCCTAGAAATAATTAACAGGATCCAAAGTAATTATCATTCGATTGATTTTTTTTTTTTAGTAAATGATCGATCTGGAAGAGTGAATCTGTAAATGACACCGCGTGTGTGGTGATGGGTGCCTGTCACCAAGGCCATTGCTGCCATCTGCTGAGGGAGCGAGAACGGCACAGAACCGGCCAAGTGCCGAAAAATCCTTCTCTGCTGGACATTCAGAGAGAAAATCCTGCAGAAGCGATGCCAGCAAGCCCTGCTCCACCTGACCCGGTGAAAAACAGACATGCACCACGTTAACTTCAACTGCCCCTGGAAAAAAACTGAAAGGAAAGCAACGGAGCCCAACTGTTTGTCACAGTTATGGTCCGATTTAGCGTATTCTGCTGTCGGAAAGCTGCAAACACTTCCCAGGGGGACCTCAGACGTCTCTTCCAACCTAACTGATTCTGTGATTTTTGTGCTTTCTGTGCTTTCTGATTTCTGTGATGCTGTGTCTCCCTGACGAGCGCCGTCCCCGCTGTCCCAGCACCCCGAGGGACGCCGGGCTGGTCCCTCCCGCCCCGGCGGGTCCTGCCGCCTCACAGCGGCTTGTGGCGAGGGAGCTCCGCACCCTGAGGGGCCACGGACTGCTGAGGGGTCACAGAACCCTGAGGGGTCACAGAACGCTGAGGGGCGCAGAACACCGAGGGGTCACAGACCCCTGAAGGGCCACAGGCCGCTGAGGGGCCACAGACCCCTGAGGGTTCCCCGCGGCCCCAGGACGGAGCAACCCCAGCCCCGCCATGACGGGAGCCACGCCCCCCGCGTGGCCCCGCCCCCGAGCGAGCTGAGTGGAGGAGCGCCTGACTGCTTTGCACGACAGCCAATCAGAGCGCGGCACCACGAGGCCGCCAACCAATAGGGAGCGGGAGGAGAGGGCGGCCGGGCGGAAGCGGCGGCGGCGGCGCTGAGGAGCGCGGCGGGCGGAGCGCGCAGGTGAGGGCTGGTGAGGCCTCTGAGGGGTCCGTGCTCTCCGGCGGGGTGTGCTTTTGGCTCTTGTCTCTTCAGCACTGGTCTGCGAGCCCCGCCGTGGGGTTTGGGCCTCCCCAGAGCCCGGCTCGGCGCAGGGCGGCCGGTGTGGGCCCTGCCGGGTTTCTCTCGTGGGCGCGGGTGAAGAGGGGAGGCCGCACGAGGGCACTTGGTGATGCTGAGGGCCTTTGGTCTGGTCAGCCTGGAGAAGGGAGAGTGAGGGGGGATCCTACGGCCGGCTGCAGCTTCTCCCCGAGGGGCAGCGCCTGTCTCTGCCCGCTGTGACCGAGGGAACTGCTGGAGCTGAGGGGAGGGTTACGTGGATGTTAGGAAAAGGTTCTTTCTTCAGAATGTAATCGGGCACAGGTTCCCCAGGCTCTCCTTGGTCACAGCTCCAGGCTTGAAAGAGTTCAAGAAGCCTTTGGGACATGCTCTCAGGCACGGTGGGGGGATAGATGTCCTGTGCAGATCCTTGTGTATCCCAGCTTGGGATATTCTGTGATTCTGGGGGGTTTGCCCAGCAGCTCTCACCTAGGGAAGGAGGTCACCCCTCTCCCTTTGGCTGCCCAGTGTACAGGTTGGCTTTCATATTTAGGGACATAAGTGTTCTACATGCTTCTAATACAGTTAATTTTACTATAAGTAAACTTTAGTGAAAAGGTAATGTGGATTTGCCAGGAGTTTCCTGTGTTCTGCACACAGATTGATCTCTTCTGGCTCATTTTCTCACTGCCATCTCCCATATTTTGTCTTTGTTTACATTTATATTATAACCTTGTGGCATAAATTGTTAGCATTTGTTTCTTGGGTCATTCCCTAGGAATCTCATCTGGCAAAAATGGGTGAACCTCAGCAAGTGAGCGCCCTTCCTCCTCCTCCAATGCAGTACATCAAAGAATACACTGATGAAAATATCCGTAAAGGGCTGGCTCCAAAGCCTCCTCCGCCAGTGAAGGACAGCTACATGATGTTTGGGAACCAGTTCCAGTGTGACGACCTGATCATCCGGCCCCTGGAGAGCCAGGGCATCGAACGGCTGCACCCCATGCAGTTTGACCACAAGAAGGAGTTAAGGAAACTCAACATGTCCATCCTGGTCAACTTCCTGGACCTCTTGGACATCTTGATAAGGAGTCCGGGGAGTATAAAGCGAGAGGAGAAACTGGAAGACTTGAAGCTGCTTTTTGTCCACGTGCACCACCTGATAAACGAGTACCGGCCGCACCAGGCGCGGGAGACGCTGCGGGTGATGATGGAGGTGCAGAAGCGGCAGCGCCTGGAGACGGCCGAGCGCTTCCAGAAGCACCTGGAGAGGGTGGTGGAGATGATCCAGAACTGCCTGGCTTCCCTGCCCGACGATCTGCCTCACGCAGAGGGCGGGCTCAGGGTCAGCGTGGAGCCCTTGGACGCTGATGATGGCAGCAGCTGCGCTGGGCAGAGCGAGAAGCAGAGGGAGCGCTCTGCTGGCAAGAGGGATCAGGTTTTGGACAAAGATGCAGCGATGTGCAGCATTATTGATGAAATGACGTGAAGCAAACAGCTGGTTTTGTTAGTGCACCACAGTGAGAGACAAGGGGTTCTGAGGGTACACATTGTATTTTGTTTTGCTGTTGTACAAGCAGATGAAGTTGTGCACCTCTTGGAGATTGTGAGTGACTGGGCATGAAAATGTTTTAAAGTTTTGTGTTTTTTTTGTAAAAATAAAAAAATCTGTTTTTGTTAAGTATATCATGTAAGGTGGTAGGCACAGATTAAAATTGGATTTTCCTGTTGTACTTTCATTTGTCGCTGTTTGTTTTGGGTATGCCATTCTATAATTCTATATGCTGAGTCAAGAAGAAATTCCTACAGAAATGATGTTTTTTTCTTGCACAAACAACACACAGGAGCTTGGAAAACAGTCAGACAGAAGCTCAGATTACATCAAGGCATTCCTTATGGTCTGAGTTTGAGGTGAAATCTAAAGCAAGCGTGTTAACTGTTGTCCTGTAGCTCTCACATAATTTTATTGTGTGACCAGAATGGCTTCCCTGGGATCCTGGCAGAGCCAGCCTGCCCTGCCTTTCCTATTTTTGCAGAGCAGTTGCAGGATCTTATCAGACTTGTTCCTCTAGCAGCTCTCTGCAGTTTCTTCAGAAACCACAGGAGCTGAGAGGAAGCCTTTTCTTACGGAGTTCTGCTTCCAGCTGCTGCATGCAGAAATCTCCCTTCATCCCTCTATCACTTCTTTCCTACAAGTGTGTTACCAGTTTGTTTCTCAGCTACATTAATCCCTTGGTTTTCCTGATTTTCACTTAAAACACCTGTCAGTTGGTGCCTCTGTTCTCCCATAAGGTAGTCATGCAAGGCAAGGTTCCAATTTTAGCATCTTCCATTCTACTTGTAAATAACTCCTTAGTATTTAAATTCACCTGTATAAAACACTGTGGTTTAGCTGCTTCAGCAAAGGACATTTCGTGGCCCTTGATCACAGGTGCAATTCTCGTCCAAACAGCACAAAAAGACAAGATATCCTTGAGGAGAGTGTGGTGATCCAGGCACAGGGAGAGTGGCCAGGGAACAGCATTTCTCAAAAGCTGCATTTCAGCATTTTGTCAGTGTGAACCTTGAGTCACAGTTTCCAAACTACTTTTTCAAGTCTCTCTCTCCTGGATGTTTACACAAATGCACGTGGCATTTTTAAATATGAAGCAAGACTGGCATTCCATTAGGCTCAATTGTGTAACAGTTTTCCAAAACCACCAAATGATTGTAGCCAAAGAAAATTTGCCAGAAGATGCTCTGAGTGCTAGAAGCAGAAACTTAAGATGAAAAGCTTGAATAGTTCATCCTACAAATCTGTTACTTGGCCAAGCCCTTTCCACTTCCTACAGTCTGCTGTGTATTATGTAATCTTTTATCCAAATCTTTTATCCAAACCGTGTCTGCTGTGGCAAAAGCAGGTGTGGGAAGCAGTCTGGGGCAGTGGATTACTGACAGTCGTGTCAGCTCAGTGCTGCTGTCAAGTTTCACTTACAGTCATCAAACAGATCTGGAAAAAAACGAGAAGCAGATTTGTGTGGTTGTTGGGATGTGTTGTCACCTCAGTCAAAGCCCCGCCAGCAGGAGCTCCGTGCACTTGTACCCTGCCCCAGCAGCTGTGTTGCAGCACACAGCACAACCTCGGGCAAGACAGCCCAGACTGGAATGAGAGGCACCCACAGCTGTGTCTGGAGATGATGTGCTAAAAAGGAAACACAGAAGTTCACAAAGAAGAAATTTCTTGAATGAGAAGGGTGACCAGGAGCGTTGTTTGTTACCTTCAGCCAGGATGTTGTCTCACATCTGCCTGAACTGGGCTCTCCTGGTGCTGCTCACAGGTGAGGGGGCAGAAACAGCTGGATGGAGGTGGGTGGAGGTAACACACACCAGGGATTCTGAGGGTGGCAAGGAGAATTTTATCTTGCAGAAGGAAGAGTGGCCACACAGAGGCTGCAGTTCTCTGTGTTAAAATAAAACTTCAGTTTTTCAATTTTTTTTTCAATAGAGTTCTAATGGCCTTCTTTCCTTTGTGAAACAGAAACATGCTGAGGGTATGGTGGTTTTAAAGATGCTGCTTCTTGGGCTGGCTGCTCATCTTACTAGTGGGCTTTTTTAGATGATGATTTGAGCAGAGACCTTTAAATTGTTTTAGAGAAAATGTAAAGCAAGGACATTTCACTTTGGCAGGCGTTGTGAAGATGAATGCTTAGGTAGACAGGGAAAAGACCATCTGTGGCTTCTGGCGTTTTTTAGCCATATGAAATATTATTGGGGCAAATCGATAATTTTTCCCTTTTCTATTTTTTAAATCTTGAGGGAGCAGTCCTAGATTGATAAGGGCAACAGCAATGAAAACAACATGTTGCAAAGTGGTAATAATAAAGACAGACAGACATTAATAACTTGGTGGGAAGATAAATTCAGTAGAAAGAAAAGGGATATTACAGATATTTCTTGTAGATCTTTAAAAAGCTTTTTATGATGAGTTACATTTTGAGCTTCCTTTTCATACTGAAGAAGATAAGTTGGTTTCAGATACTTATTTCTAGTGTATTTTTTTGCTGTCATGGATGGTCTACTGCGTGTTAGGGCTCTCTGTCTTGACCTGAGTAGTGTGACAGAGCCTCCTGGAAGCGTGACAAATTATGGGGAAGCAAACAAGTTAGAAACTATGTAATACTTAGAAGAGAGAATAAGGTAGTGGAAAAAAAAGTGACTATATATAATATTCCTCAGAAAAGCCCTGCAACATTTCTTCTGATAAGAATGGGCAAAACCTGCCTTAAGGCAAGAGAAAAGGAAATTCATTCAGCGGTGATCATTCAGATGAAACCTGGAGTTTAGTTCATTGAAAGGAGGGAAGAGTTTCCCACAGTGGTTTTGAGAAAAGTCAATTACTGTTCCCTTGTGTGTGGCTTGGGTTAAATGCGCACAAAGGAAACATACAGTGGTTTTGAGAAAAGTCAATTACTGTTGTGTGTGGCTTGGGTTAAATGCACACAAAGTAAACACTTAAGAGCCAAGAGACTGCACCTGGCTCAAGAGAAGTCATGGTCTCTCCACCTCATTGCCTATGTGCAGAAAATAGGCAGAGGCTGCAGAAAATGTAATTTCTCTGAACATGTCCCTGGCCTGATCATTATCCCTCGCTGCACCAGTCCTGCCAGGACACAAATATCTATTTGTGCAAAATCTGATCCAGGAAAGCTGGGTGTTCTTTGAGAGATGGGAGCTTTCAGGACATGCAAGATGCACAAGAAGCTTCCACTTGCCCTGTGCTCTGTAACTGTTTGTCTTTTTGTCCCCAGGTTCCACAGTATCAGGATTTATTGTGATGGGAGAGGTGGGTCAGAACATCACCGTGCCCTGCCACTACAGAGTCTGGAACAGAGACAGCATCACCTCCATGTGCTGGGGTCGGGACAGGTGCCCCAGTTCAAAGTGTTCCCAGCCCATTATCTGGACAGATGGCTGGAGGGTGACAGAGCAGCACAGCAGCAGGTACCAGCTGAAGGGGGACCTGCAGAAGGGGGACGTGTCCCTGACAATCGTGGACGCCAGAGAAACAGACTCTGGGAGCTACTGCTGCCGTGTGGAGATCCCAGGGCTGTTCAATGATCAGCTGATTAATCTCGAGGTTGTGGTGAGGAAAGGTGAGTGCAGAGGAGTGCTTCTGTGAGTGCCATTGTGGTGGATGTGCTCCTGGGTCTGGACTTCAAAGCTTGTGCTGGAAATTATTTCTGCAATCATCCTTAAGAGTGATCTTGGGGACCTTGCACATCTGCTGTTAGTGCTACCTCAATTAAGCTGCCTTTGGCAATGTTGTTATCCCACTGCAGTCACTGCAGTTAAAAAAGGATGTGATGCTTTCACGGAGCATTCTTAGAGACACCAAAGAATTTAAAAGGAAGGGCAGCATAAAGTATTCATCCAAAGCTCTGTTGCTGCACCTTTGTCATTGAAAGCTGTGTTTGATTTTCCTTGCTTCATTCTAGATTAAAGCCCAGGGATACACAATTGGTATAAAAAAGCTTTTTATTCATTCTTCCTTTGATTTTTAGTTTTTCCCTTGCTTGTGATACTATATAGAACAAATGGCTGACAAATGTACTTGTGCTTTGCTAGCAAATTTTTATTATAAAAACACTGTCTCTTTCTCAATATGCAAATGCCCAATAAGGTTAATTCTGTGTTGATTTTGTTTTATATTTTAACATCAGCAAGGATCTCTACTGCAAGTCCTCACACTTACACCTCTGAACAGACCTCAGGTAATTTTTATCCAAGTGTTAATAGCATATACAAGCCATATTGCAAATGGGGAATCTTAGGAAAGAAAAAAACTGATGATAGACGATGGAAGTGTCTTGGCTAAAATTTATTAAACATTACAAAAGATCAGAACTTGGATTTAAATTCTGCTTGGTATTATAGAGAGTCTAACAGAAGGAACTTGTATATTTGGGAGGAAGCTGCTTTCGGGTGTGAGGCTTAAGTAGATGTTTTAGTGGTACTGCAAGCTTTGCTTTTATTTGACTTTTATTTTGGTTTGTTGGGTTTTTTTGTGGTATAAAATCTCACCTCATTTCTTCTAGAAACGCGTCCCATGAATGGTAAACCACAACTTGTAGGAGTTGGGTGTTCCCATTATTTAATCAGAACTGTTTTATTGGATTAGCTCAAAAGAACATCAAATTGAGAACATCAAATTGTCCTGCCTCCTATAGCAGTCAGCATCAGATGATTAAGGAGAATGGTAGAAAAATGTCGTTAATTTTGTGACACAGGGCCAAATTATTCTTCCACCCTGGTGTAAGGTGTGTCCCTGAGGCTGCCCAGGGCCTGTGTGCACATTTAATAATGTGAGGTCCCTTGTTGCAGGGGAAGAGACAGTGCTCAGGTATTCCTCATTTGTTTTCTCCATTCCCTTCACAAAAGGATAAACTTCTATCATGAACCCACTCAGCTGAATCTTTCCAGTCTGAAAAGGACAACTTTAATTTCCACTACACAAGAGAAACCTCGTGGTGTAGCAATGGCTTATTTTCTGGATTCTGGGAAAAAAAAAATCAGGGATGCCATTTGTATTTCTCCCTCTATCTTGGATCTTTTCAGCTAAGCAGCTCCAAATTAGTGTTGCGACAGTTGCATTTCCTTTTTGGAAGAAGAAGTGAAAACTTTCTCAGACAGTTTCTATTCTAGTTGCAAATAACGCTGATTCCAATCTTAGAACTCAGGGATTTTCTTATCCCTGTGACCTCTTAGCTGGTGGTGGAACAGTGTTTGAAGTTTTCAGAATACAAGGTAGTGTGTGCATGGTGACACTGAGGGAGATGGGAAAAGGCAGCTGGCCACGTGCTTCTGATTTAGAAATACTCTAGAATCTGCAGTGGAAGCTGATGATCCTGTCCTCCTCAAAATAAAGCTTCTGGAATAAGGGCAACAATTTAAAACATAAAAGCAACCAGCTGGGGTTGGCACAGAGGGTACAGGAGATTTTGTGTTCAGGAGTTTTTTGTGTCATCTGACAACACATGGAAAAACTGGGAGTGATGATAGATGAGACAGAAATTTGTAGCTCTTAATTTTAAATGTTGCAAACAGCTGTGCTCTGGGAAATTACCTCAAAATGTGCTGCAGGTCCTTATGCAAATATATCACATTTTGTTCAGTCTGTTTACTGTATAGCTGCCTGGAGCTTTAAAAGTATCACCTGCTTTCTGTGACTCTGCATCATGTGCTGCTTCAAGGCCCTGAGATAATCTCTGTCAGTTTTCAGCTGATAACCTAAGTTTACTTTGTGCATAATTTTTTGCTTCAAGGCCAGGTTGGATGGGGCATTGAGAAACCTGGTCTGGTGGAAGGTGTTCCTGCCCACAGCAGGGGATGATATGGGCTTTAAATCCCTTTAAACCCAATCTGTTTTATGCTCCTATGGCCACTGTTTCTTGGCTCCAGCACCGACTGGTAACTCCTTACCAGTGTTGAGATGACGGTGAGAGCCAAGTATTTCTTAGAAGGAGTTCAAAGCTCTGAAAAGGACAGCAGAAACTTCAATATTCAGAGTTTTGTGCTGCCCTCTAAAGGCACCAACCTCATGATATGCAGAGCCCAGACTGCTGATACACACAATAGTTCAGAGTCCAAAGTCAGCAGTACAAATTCTTTGTAGAGGCAGAGCAGTTCTCTGTGCAATGGATGTGTTTGTCGTGCCTTTGCTCAGGTCCTGGCAGCAGCAGTGAATCCTCCTCCACTGTCACAAGGACCTGGCCATCAGATTCTGCTTCAGAAGCTCCTCAGACTGTAAGCATCAACCTTGCTGTAGCACACCTAGACAGAGTGGATGGACTTGAGAGGTTGCTGGGTCATCCCTACAGGTCACTTCCACTGCTTTTGTCTGATTGCAACAGAATATTGTTTTGTAGTCTGCGTGTTTAGTGGTTATAAAGAATGCTTATGTGCTCATTATTGGGGGGGGTGAGGGGTAGGGGGAAGAACCCTGCTTAGCATGCATAAAGTACTTCCTTCTTGAGGGGGAAGAGCTTTAGCAACATCTGTATTTCCTTTCAGGCCTCTACTCCCTGCTCAGGCCCCTCAGACTGCCTGGATGTGACTGCAAACCTGCAGGTATGGCAGGAGTGGAGCTTGGGCCACCTGAGAGCGCAGGGGTGCCCTGCACTCCCCCTGCAGAGGGGCTCAGACAGGCAACTCTGTGTGTCCTGCTGAGTCCTGCAGCACAGGTGGGAGGGTGTGACATCATGAGACATCTTACTCATTAAAAAAAAAAAATCACCAAATATTATTAAACCTAGATAAATGGGATTTGTCATAACTTCACATCTTCTGAAAACCTCGAAGACTGTTTAACAGCACGGTTCACACAATTATTGCAGAGATTCTGCTTGAAACTGGGCCTGTTTCTCACATTCGGTTTTGGTCTCAGGTGTGCTTTTCCTGCACAGTTGCAAAACACACAGAAAGCCTTTGGGTGTTGCATGGGCTTCTTGCTGTCAGTTCCTCTAATGCTCCTTGGCTTGTGTTTGACAGAACACGTCTGTGTCACTGCCCCGTCAGCAGCACCCAGAGCGTGGGCTGTACATTGGGCTTGGCTTAAGTGCAGCACTTCTGCTCCTCCTGATTTTGGCTCTGCTCCTCACTAAACGTGAGTACTTTTCACTCAAGGATTGTTCAGGTTTGTCCAGCCACAGCTGGGGCTGATGCCACATTTCCCACTTCAGGGCAGGGAGCTGAGGTCCCAGGACGCCCCTGTGCTGTGGCTGCTCACAATGGGAATTTCCTCTCCTGAAAACATTTTTGAAGTTCCTTTATTTAGTTTCTTACACTTGAGTTTATCTTTGAACCTACTACTTTACTTGCTTCTAATGGTTTAAACAAAATTAATTATTTTTGTTCTTTCTTTCTTTTCATTCTGAATGGTCCTTAGAATATTTTTACAACACGAAGAAGATGGGTGGTTCTGCAGGGTAAGTTTTCTGTTCCTGCTTTTGCTAATAGGACAAATGAGATTGTAGAAAAAAATGTCAGTGTGCTGACCATTCCACCACATACTTTGGCTTTCTTTTTTAACCTCAAGTTAATAGAAAATATTATAAAAAGAAACTAATAACTCCTGCTACTTTTTGTTACTTATTAAGCAAAAATAAGTGTCACTGTCAGTTGGCATTAGGGAGCTTGCTAACCTCAGGTGTGAATTGTCTCATTAGTGGAAAGATGATTCATTATCAGTCATGATCACATGTTTAAGCATATTTTACATGTGCTGGTAAGCTGGTTGATCTGTTCTTCTGTGGTTTTGTTGGCTGTTTTTGGTTTAACACCATGGGTTTTTACTCTTTTGTGCAGCTTTGTTGCATTTCGGAGTCCACGAGGTGTGGGAAGCCACAGTGCCCTGGAAGAGGAGAATCATGCAGAGGAAAATATTTATATCATACACTAAGGACTGGATGCATGGCTGCCTTTGTCATTGCTGGGACATTAAACAGTTTGCAAAATGTTGGCTGTTCCCTCTGCTCAGCAGCTGAACGTGACTGCACTACTCAAGCATTATTCACATCCTAATAATAAAACAAATAAAAGCTACACTTTAAATTAAAATCTTTATCAGCCTTTTCCAGAGACAGAAACCAAAACTGGCACTGGTGGAACTTTCCATTTCCTAAAGAAAGTTATGATTGTATTTATTATCTGCTTCAAATTCTCGCTTCCTTGTTGGAAAAAAAAAAAGAAGTGCCAGAAGGGCACAATTGTGTTCACTGTGGGTTCTATCTGCCACCTTCCACAGAGTCTGTGCCATCAGAGGGCAGAAGTAATCTCAGGGCTGTGTGACAAAGAGGTCACATGGCCAGTCTTGGTAGTATTAGTAATTTAATACAGACTTAGTTGTATTTTCATTGAAATCAGGTATGGCCTGTTCTGGTGACAGCTCAGTAATGCAATATATTCATGTCTGTCCACCTGGAATTAAATCTGGAGGAGCTATGGCTGCTCCCCCCAGAGGGGATATCCTTGAAGCCTACAGCATCAGTACCTCAATGGGCAGAACAGTCACAGCTTGTGTGCAGAGAATTATGACTAAGTGTGAGGTTTTTTTACAAACTACATCACTGTTTTCCTGTGGCTTTCTCTCTGGGCACATCTTTACCCTGAGAAGCCCTTGGGGTGGAAAGTCTCACCTCAAAGTCTAAAAAATCTGAACAACCTTTCCCCCTGCCTTTGTAAAGTTAATGAAATTATTTTCTTAGCTTGCAGAGAAATCATGGACGTTGCACAAAATATTGTCTGGAAGTTGGCCTTGCCTTCACACATCTCTAGATATCAAACTACTCTTAATTCCTAAGAATGTTGAATGTGTTTGATGGATTTTACCTCAAAAATGGGAAATATCTGTGGCCAAGTGCCTTTCCTCTATTGCTCTTCAGTTAGTGATGTGCCCCAGCTTTTATTCTCTGTAAAACTAAACTTTGGTTTACTTTAAATAAATAAATAAATGGAGTCAGTCCTGTGGGTATGAATTACTGAGCAAGAGACACAACACACCCAAATCATCTTTAAGTGGAAGAATGAGTGTCCCCAATTGTTTTTAAGAACACATTTTAAACAGATGTTGGGCAAAGAGCAGAAAAGCAGCACAGGCAGGAGAGACACCAGCTCTTACCAAATATTGGGCAAATCATTTTGTCCTGAAGCTCATCCCGGGCAGCAGTGTGGAATTACCCAACACAGACACTGCTGCCACAGGAAAAACTCACAGATGCACCACAAACTTTCTACCAGTGAGTTAAACTCCAAAATGATTTCAACAATGCAATGAGGCATAAAATCAGTAAATATTTATGTTAACAGCTGAGACACTTGAGGCTATGATCTGGCTGTGCT
The DNA here is from genome assembly GCF_014805655.1 of Passer montanus. Lineage (NCBI taxonomy): Eukaryota > Metazoa > Chordata > Aves > Passeriformes > Passeridae > Passer > Passer montanus. The sequence continues at coordinate 10,484,819 of NW_024362051.1, read as the reverse complement.
TTGGGGGAGCTGGGGTCAGTGGAGAAGTGACCCCAGTGACCAAGTGACCCCTCCTTGTCCCAGCTGGTGGAGATGGGAGGGCTGGGGCTGGCTGGGGAGGGCAGTGGTTCCCCCAGGGGTCACAGAGGGTCTGCCTCAGGTGGGGTCTTGCAGGTGAGTGGTTCTGCACTGACTCACAAAGGAGGAAAAGGCTCATCCTGCTGAGGAAGGAAGAAAGGAAAGCAAACTGGGACAGGTGACCCTGGGGTGCTTTGGATTTTCACTCATGATCTCTGTTCTCCTGGGCTCTCTGTTGTAGCAGGCTGAAAAGGTGAATTCATGGCTGAGTGAAGGGTGGGAGCACTGATTTTGTGTGATCACTGATCCCAGGGCCAGGAAAAGTGATGGACAAAACCAGCTCTGCCATTTTCTGTCTTCACATCCTCAACAGCTTTGTATGAGAAGGTACTGAATCCAGAAACAACCTGCTGGTGTCAGACTGTATTTTTGCACTTGACTATTAATAACAATTACTGACCCCAAATCTCTGCCCCAGCTGCAGTCAGTGCTTTCCTTCTGCCTGGCTGAGCATGTTGCTGCTGCAGGCTCCAGCCCATGAGCTGGAGGAAGTCTGATCTGGTCTCTGAACTGGCTCTCAGGAAACATCTTCAGCAATTTCTGCTTTCCGCAGTTTTATGTAATCAGTCTCTTCTGGGGTCAGAGTTAAACATGTGGGATCTCCAAAATCATCTGATTTCAACTACTTATGCTCTTAAGGAGTTTGTGGGCCAGCCTTAAGATTCCTAATCATAAAACATGCTTGTCCATAAGGATTTTAAAATTAATATTACAGACTAAAAATCAAATTAATTCTTGCATCAGCAAGTTTTTCATGTAAAATAAAGTTCTAGAGTATCTGATAACCAAAATCTTTCATCAAGCAAAATCTTTCTGCAAAATCTTTCAGCTCTGCAGCTGCTTGGTAAGCAGACTTTGCAAAAGTAGTGTGGAGCAAGAACTTTGCCTTGGGCATGCAGTGTAACACACATCCACAAAGGCAGGAGCTCCCTGGGCTTTTCACTACCTGCACTTGTGTCAGTGGATCTCGGAACAGGCATTTCAAAATGAGCCTTAGACACAAGCAGGTGGCACTTGGAAGCCATTCAGCCATCAGGAGATTGTCTGGCAGCACACTGAGCTGATGAGCTGAAAATTCTCTTTTTTGAGACACCTCTGCCTTTTCTGCCTGCAAGAAGCCACCAGACAGCAGTACAAAAGCAGAAAGTGCCCCATGTGTTTGTGGTTCTTCCCAGCACACCTGGATTTTGGATGGCCTTTTCCAATGCACTCTGCTGTTGGCCCAGCCTTGCTAGAAAAACACAGCTGATAGGATGCTGTGTTCATCCTGGGCCTTTCCTGGTTGCCAGTTCTATCTGGACAAGCTTCATGGGAATTTGTAGCTGAATAATGACCCAACTTTGTGCCCCAGGTGAGATTCAGCTGCTCCCTGCACTGGCATCAGATGTACATCAGCTCACAGCCACTGCTGGGTGGTCAGTAATGGGAGAAACTATGATCATTGCAGGGAAAAAATCTCCAGGATATTGGAAACCTCAGCTTTCATTAGTTCTGTTCACAGAGCAGCTGGGACTGGGCCATTGTATGAACTGTACCTGGTAGAATATAGCAAATTAGGTATTTTACTCATTGCCTTTACTGCTAACATTTTATTTGCTTTTTTCAGTACTAGCAAGCAGAAGGGTGATATTTTCATGGGCTTGACTATCATGATAAGCCCAAAATCTCATTACTAAAAATGTAATGCCTGGTTAACAGCCCGTCATTTTATCATTTGAACTTGAAATTGCACTCATTTGCACTGTGCTGCATTTATTTGCACAGAATTTTGTCTATCTGCAATTCTTCATTCCTGACCTTACTGCCCTGAATTACTTTTGCTTTATTACCCAGCTGTTTCAGAGAACTTCCAGAGAACTTATTTGTCAATTGGTCAGAAAGAAATAAAATAGTCAGAAGGAGTGAAATGTATTTCCTGAAGATGATGTTGCATTTCTTTGGGAAGGATGTGGTTTTGGCAACAAAAATATTTGCAACAACTTCCTCCAAGGCTGTCTTTGCAAACAGAAAATGAAGCTGGGGAGAGAGGGGTCTTCAGAAAGAAGCATGGAAAATGAGGGATTAAGTACGTGTAAATGAAGACAAAGTCTGAGGGGAGACTATGCCAAATGTTTAGGGGTGTAAAAGCACAGAATTTGTTCTTGCCACTCAGGACCCTGGAACAGAAATGGGCCTTAAGAGTTCCAAGGAATGTCAAAGCAAATAGAATATTGAAATTTCTGGTGATAGTACCATGCTGAGTGCCTTGGAAGAGAAAAGGTGAAAAGGACAGCCTGTTCCAGGGTTTACTGCCCTGTCACTAAATACTTCCCAATGTCCTCTTCAAACCCCCCTGGTGAGCTCAGAATCATCCCCATGTGTCCTGTCAGTAGCTACCAGAGAGATCAGCATTTCCCTGTCCATGTCCCCTCCTCAGGAGGCTGCAGAGAGCTCTGAGCTCCTCTCAGCCGCCTTTTCTCCAGTCCTGGAGTCCTCAGCTGCTCCTCACAGCACGTTCATTCCAGCCCCTGCTAGCTGGCCTTGTCTGAGCACATTCACAGAATCACAGAATTCATTCTGTGTTCATTCCAGCCCCTGCTCAGTTGGCCTCATCTGAGCACATTGACAGAACTCACAGAATCACTGGGTTGGAAGAGACCTTAAAGGTCATCGAGTCCAGCCCAGCCCCAACACCTCAACTAAACCCTGGCACCCCGTGCCACATCCAGGCTTTGTTAAACACACCCAGGGATGGTGACTGCACCACCTCCCCAGGCAGCCATTCCAGAACTTTATCACTCTTTACATAAAAAACATTTTACTAATATCCAACTGTATTGCCCTTAATACAGCCTGAGACTGTGTCCTCTGGTTCTGTCACTGCAGTACCTGAATGTCCTTAAATTGTGTGGCCCAGAAGTGCCCAGAGTGCCCCAAGTGGGGCTGCAGAGCCCTGAGCACAGCAGGAGATCCCCTCTTTGGCCAGTTCCTATCCGGAAGCGTAGAAAAGAAACACTTGCTGCGTGTAAAATCTGGAAATGGAGAAATGAGATTTCAGTGGGACTCACTCAGGCTCAGGAAAGGATAAGATCTGGTTTCCTCTGCTTCCACTCGCTGCCCTGGTGTCTCTGTCAGCCAGAATGTCCCATTTTGTGCTGTTTCACTGGATGATGATACAGATCTTTATAGGTGAGTCTTCACCTGCTTTTTGTGTGTTTGCTCAGGAAACTAACATTGTTTTCAAATGAAAACCAGCAACACTTGTTTTGTGAAAACATAACAGTGAAAAATATCATAATTGTATATCGAACTTCAAAAATTTTCTTATTTATGAGTTAATACTGCTTGAGGTTTGTGGTTTTTTCACTTTTAAAAATGTGTGCAGTTTCCTCTGTGTTAGTTCCCTTGTTCTCTCTTCCCTTGCAGAGCTCCTGAAGAATGAGAATGGCTTTTTGTTATCTGCTCTTTAACTCAGCTCCATGCTGAGAATGAGTTGTCTTGAGGTTCCATAGCCAGTTAAATGCTTCTTTTCTGTTTATCAGTCATACTCTCTGCAATCTCATCAGTAAAGAAGCTTCAGTAAGGAAAAAAAATATAAAAATGATTGATAGGTCAAAGATTCTAAATATCTCCTGCAAAGTAGGAAAATTATTCCAGGAATAGATCAAGGGAAAAAAATCTAATCAAACATCTGTCCTGGCTGGAGGATGAATGTTTTTGTCCATTCAATGACCAGTTTGTGGGAGAGAAGACAACTACAAGAGCAACTATTGGAATTGCTGCTTAGTGCCAGGTGCCCCTGAGGGTGGGTTTGAGGGAGACTGTACACAAATATGAGTATACTTGTATGGTCTGACCAATTATGAATACCCCTGTCTATTTTGGATGAGATATGAAACATCTGCAGTCCATTTCTCTCTCACTGATGAAGGACTTAAGACTGACCTCACAGACTTTGTGGGAACAGCCAGGCAGAGCCTTGGATCAAACCTGGATGCCTGGAAGGTCAGGGCCATGGAGAGGGGCAGGATTCCCTTCCCAGGAAGAGCAGGGTCTCAGGAAGCTCCTAATTTCAAAGACATGTTCATTCCCTCCTATTTACTATTTCCTTTGGAAAATGAGTCTGTAGAAGAGGCTACACCTGAGAAGTAAGTTATTTAATCCTTATTAATCCTTATCCTGAGCTCTCCTCAGCAGCCTGCAGTGCAGGCAGATGTTGGCAACATTAGCTTCACAGAAACTGAAAGAGGATTTGAAACTGCAAAACCTGTAACTTTCTAACAAGAATACTAGAGGGAAACTGCACTGAAGACACTCTGAAGCCTCCTGTCTTTCCTCGTCTTTCAAATTTTTTACTTAGTTATTTATTTACTAAGTTCAGGCCTCTGCTTATTTCAAAGAGAAGACCAGGCAAATTTTCATTTGTTAAAGGATTGCTTAATGAGGCTGCTTTTGTGCTGTGCAGAAATGGGCTGAAATAGCAGAAGACGAGTCCATTTCTCCTCAAGAAGCAGTGACCTGAATTCTAACAACAATTTAAGCTGGTTTTGCACATATCTTTGATGGACCTTCTTGAAAGAATGTGTTAACCTGCTCACGACTAACCCCTTGCTCTCACAGAAATACTTTCAAGGTCAACTGCATGTCTGGTTCTGTCTCCATAGAGAGAAGCTGTTTTCTCTGTTTTGCTGCTTCAAGGCAAATGAACCTTCCCTTTCCAGGGGCCAAAGCCACCATCTCGCAAAGCCTTATCCTGTATTCAGGAATTCAGTTTCTGGCATCTCCTGCCTTCATTTCTCTGCAGAAGCTCCTGCCCTTCATGCCATATTGCCTGTTGTTTTGTCTGCCTCTATTCTTTCAGCATTTGGAGCTGTGGAAACCTGAATGGGTTGGCTTCTCTTGCCAGTGGGATAAGCAATAACAGATCTGAAATGTCATCCCAATAACAAGTCATGAGGCAGCCTGCCACAGACTAAAGCCTCACCTAGGGAATAGTCCACTAAAGAGAAAACAAAAGAGACATGGACACAGTTGGAAGCATCTGTTTGCTACCTGGGAGTCATGCCAAAAAGGAAAGGCATTCAAACAGCTGGCAAAATAGAAATGTTTGGCAAACCAGGGCCGAAGCTGGTGATAATAGCAGCAGCAGCAGCAAGTCCTCTTTGGGGTGAGCAAGCTGGCCATGAGACACCAGATCTGCAGGGCTGGAGGACAGGTCTGGTTGCTCCCCCAGGTCCCCCAGTTCCTGCTCCACAGTGTGTAAATGATAACATGGGGGCAGAAGAAAGGTAGGAAGACTGACATAGACCAGGTGAATGTAAACCAGGAAAGATTTGTTCCTGTCTGGGAATTTTTTTGTGTAGTGCCTTTTGTGAAGAAGAAATCTCTAGTTTAAGGCAATCTAGGAGCATCATAAACAGTTAAGAGGGAATAATTGCAAATATTGCAAATATTAAGACCAGATGCCAAGGTGAGTATTGGCTCTAAACATGAACCTAAGCTGGTCACCAAGAGTAAGAGGACAAAGAAAGTGTGTATGTGCTCTTTTTAAAATCAGTATAACCCCAACAACTAAAGTTTCTCTGTAGAGAGAGTTCCACAAGTAAGTGGGATTGGTTGGCAGGGCTTGCTCAGTGCACTTTCTGAGAACAGGTTCCTACAGACAGATCCCACTGCTGTGCCAGTTTAATTAGGCCCTAATTTCACACATGAATAGGTATTTTGGACTCTGCTTTTGAGACTGTCAGTGAAAGGCAACTGTGACAGCATTTCCTTTTTGAAGGAGGTGATGGTGGGCTGAGAAAACCAGATGTCTTTCACAACAGGGTTCTGAACAGCTTTCAAACATCCTCCTAGGAGAGGAGATGGGATGGGAGCAGAGTTCTCAAACTCCATTTGCAGAGGCCCAGTGTGTGCTTGGGCTGCCAGGGATAGACCCTAGCTTTGCTCAACACGTCTGACGTGTTTTTTGAGCAGCTGACCAGGACCAGAGCAAGAAGCAAAGCAAAGCAAAGCCTGAGAGCTCCTGGCCTGTGGTGCCTGGGTGCACAAGCTGCAGGAGAAGCCTTGGGGATCAGCAGCTGTGGCCTGCAGGCAGGAGTGTTTGTTCACACGTTGCTCACTCGCTGTGTTGTGTAGGCCACCCTCAGAGGCTGACAGCACTCCCCTCTGCTCCTTCTCCCTGACAGCACACACGGTGTCCGAGCCCGTTGTCAGAGGGACAGAGGGACAGCCTGTGACCCTGCCCTGCTCCTACCGCGTGGCGCGGCGCAAGGACATCTCCGACATGTGCTGGGGCAGGGGCCCCTGCCCGAATTCGAAGTGCACCAACAAAATCCTGCACACCAGTGGCACCAAGGTGGCGTTCAGAGCGTCCCAGAGGTACAGCCTACACGGGTACATTTCCTTTGGAGACGTGTCGCTGACGATTGGGGCAGCCAGGGCGGAGGACGCGGGCGTGTACTGCTGCCGCGTGGAGATCCCCGGCCTCTTCAACGACATCAAACGCAACATCCGCCTGGAGGTGGCCAGAGGTGGGTCTGGGGGCCCTGGCGGCACGGCCAGCAGGGACAGCCCGCCCCTGGGTGGTGAAAATTGGGGTCTGTCTGCGCTTTTTTGGTTTGTTTTGGCCAAAGGTGTTGTTCCCAAATTGCATATTTTTCAAGGGAGATCACAGAGTCACAGAAGTCACAAGGAATCATTATTTCAAGGGAGATCACAGAGTCACAGAAGTCACACGGAATCACTAGGTTGGAAGAGACCCTCAAGATCATCAAGTCCAGGCCGTTCCCTGACACCTCAACTAAACCATGGCACCAAGTGCCACATCCAGTCTTTTTTTTGAGTCACAGTCAATGTGCAGTTTAACTAAAACAACTCCCTAAATTTTACCCTTTATTTTTGCCTTTCAAATGAATATTTCATTTCTCGTTGTATAGCTTGGCTTGACTTTTTAAAAGATGATGGAATTAAAAAGGGATTTATAATTTAAAGAGCTCTTGCAATGAAATTCAGTTTTTCATTGGAGGTTCAACCCAACACTGAAGACTTTAGTTTCATTCATGTTGTAAGGAGACACATGAGGATGGCCCACCCTTAAGGGTGCTTCCTTCCCCTTAAGGGTGGGTCCTCAACATCCACATATTTGGAAATTCTGTCTCAGAGTCTTGAAGGGCTTCTTCCCCTTCCTATTGTTTTTTTGAACTGCAGGATAAAGCAAAGTCTTGCACAGAAAAATAAAAGAGATGATACCCACCCTCCACAAAGCAGAAAACCAATTTTTTTCTGGCTTTTACAGAGTGCAATTGATGTTCACAGCACATTTGTTTGTCTTTTTTAAACAATACAACAGGAGTGAGGGTTGTAAAATGCTGCAGTTCCTTGTCTGCCCCTGAGGTTGAGGGCAACAGGCCATGAAAAAAGAACCAGTTGCAAAAATTAGCAAGAAGACTGTAGCTGAAAAACAGAGTTGTTTTATTAATTGCATTTTTATGAGGACATTGAGAAGTAAAATAACAAATTTTTCAAGCTTTGAAGTTCTATCACACCAGGTTCTGGCCCTTCCATTTCTACAAGATGGTTAAGGAGGGAGTGTTTGAGACTATAAAAAGAAAAGCAAATCTATAAATCTGTGAATTTCTCGGACTGGTCATGCTTTCAGCTAATTAAAATAGTAACTATCCACCTTCATTTTCAGTATTTTAGCAGCCAGATAATTTTTATTAATTTCTGCATTGGCTTCCCTCAGGGTTGGTTGTGAATGCTCTGACCTGGCTTTTTCCTTGGCTGTGTTTTATCCATGCAGCCCCTCCAGTGACCACAACCACAACCACCACCACCGCAACCATCACCACCACCACCACAACAGAAACTCCTGTTTTCTCCACACATTTTACAGGAACAACTTCTGCTCCTCAAGCAACATCTGATCTCCAGCCAACACCAGAGACTACAGTCCTGCTGACAACCAGCACCCTTCCACCAGCAACCACAGCCCCTGAGTCTCCAGCAGTAACTACAGGGGAGACCTCTGCTCCTCCAACAACTGCTGGGACAGAAAATGATATTTTTCCTGAGATTATGGTGGGAACGAGTGCTCTCCCAGATTTTCCAACCACTTCCCAAGCAGCTGATGTGACAACTGAAGATGACATGTTCTGCTCCACGCTCCCTGGAAGCACAGAGGGTAACCAGCACCAATCCTTCCCTTTTTCTGTGGAGCAGAGATGGTCTGTGTTAGCCTGGCTGGCATCCTAGAGACTCTTCAATACTTATATTTGTATCTGGGAAGGTCTCTCTGAGATGCCTAAGGGTGTGTTTCAGGGGGTTTAGGCAAAGGCAGGTCAGATGTTGTAGATGATGCAAAATTGGGGTGAACAGCAAAGGCAACAGAGGGTCAGGCTTCCTGCAGAGGAGCTTTAACATGGAGAAATAATGTGGCAGGAGCCTCATGAAGTACAACAGAAATAAATGTGAAGCCCAGCACCTGAAGTGGAGTTATTGAGATTCACTGAACTGTGCACTAATTCTTTTTCTTGATTTGGGAAAGACAATTGAAATTGCCTGGTGGAAAGTTTAGTTTGGAGTATGTTCTGCTTGAGAAATAGTGACGATTCAAAAATTGAGTATTTACATTCTCATCTCATATGAAGGCTGCTGCTGTTCTCAGTGATCAGAGTGATCTGTTATCCAACCATTAGTGGGTTGTTACTTCATCCACATTACTGACTTCATTTCCACAGATTGATGTCTGTACAGATTTGAATGCCATGTGGAGACCCTCTAATTAGTGATCTTTATCAGCATTACTTTTTACTTTGTTTCAGTGCCTACTGAATTCCCAGGTACACTTCCAATTGCAGAGGAAACCGCCACCTCTGTCCTGATGGAAGAGATGTCAGTCAGGGGTGAGTAGAGAACATTAAAAGATCAGAAGTTGCTTTCTTGGAGAAATTTTAAAAATTGGCATAAACAAAATGATTATTCATTGCATCTGGCAGTATCCAGGGTCCACACAGCAATTGCTTGAAATCACAATGTAACAACAGCCGAGAAAAACATGCTTTTATTCCTCCAAAAGAGGTTGGCTTTGAATAGCTCATGACTGTCAGGTATTTCGGGTCTGAGAGAAGTCAAAAACCAAACTTTTCAACGTGCTGAATTCTCAGATATCTGATTTGTCATCACTATGAGTCCATTGAGATTTCCATTTTAAATCTTTTCCAAGTGTTGTGCTCTCAACAGAGAATTTAATGCTAAAATTCAAGGATGATATATTGTATTTGGACTCAGTTCCAGTAAGAGCCATGACTCTCTTAATTTTTTAACCCACAGTAATTTGATTTTTGCAGGTCTTCTTTTGATAGACCTGAAGACTTATAACAGAAAGAGTGTTCCTTAATGCCCCTGGAGAGGGCTCACAGAAGAGACTAAACTGATCTCGAGCATTTGTGAGGGTTTCTCACTCCAGTCTCACTTATCTCCCTTCTGGGGTGATGGATAATGCCTGTACTTTGTCATTGTAAATATAGTTTTACAAAGGGTCTGAGCTCTGGGATTCTTGGGGCAGCTTGAGTTGTGGCAGTGAGCTGGAAAGAGCCACCACAACAGCAGCAACAGAGGCAGATGTGCCGTGTTGGTGTGAGTCACTCCCACCCGTGCAAAACCTTGTGTTGGACTGTCACAAGGTGTGAAAATGCTGCAGCACCATTTGCTGGTGTCTGGTGAGAGCCATAAGCCAAGCCCAGTTCTTGGCTCTGTTTCGTTCATTCTGTGAAATAATGCACTAAATGCACCCAGCTCAGCTTGCTGTAAGGCAAGGGAAGGCTGATTTGTTGCTGAGCATTGTGTTATGTTAGAACAGCTGGAGAGAAACCCAGGGTTAAGAGCCCTCCATCTCCAAGAGCAATTTTTGGCAGATAAGTTGGGTTGCCTGGGGTGGATGGCTCCTCAAGCAATTTCTGATCTAATGGCTCTGATTTAATGTCTCTTCTCTCTTCACTTGCTTTCCCCCAGCTACAACCCTGCCAGCACCAGCCATACTTCACACCCCAAAAATATCTTTGCTCTTTTGAGTATCAAAGTGAGCAGCAATAGTTGGGCCCATCAACCAGGCTGCACATGTTGCCATAAAATTTAACTTTGACTTGTTGGACCTGCATTGTCACTCTTACATCTGCATTTCTTGTGGATTTGGGGTAGTTCTGAAGTGCAGAGATCTGAGAGAGTGGAGTGTCATTAAACAGGCATATGACAAAACGCAGTGTTCACACATCCCCAGGATTTTTAGTATTTCTTAGGGTTTTATCACCTGTATTTTATTTAGCTGGAGTTCTTATTAGTCATAATCTCTTTTCTACTCCTGTGCAAATTTCTACTCACACTGGCATGAGCTACCCAGGCTCTGTCCATGTTTTTGATAAAATACAAGCACAGGGGATGTGGAGACACATCAACAGAGCTCTCACAGGGGGCTGGCCAGAATGGAGATATTTGGGGCAGATTTGGTTATTAATGAGATAACATACTCTGAAAAGTTAAAAAAAAAAAGAAAAATAGCAATGGGAGGATTATATCTTGGAGAGACAATATTTACAAGAATATGTAGTGTCAGGAGAAGGGGGAATGGCTTCAAACTGACTGAGGGTAGGTTTAAATTGGATATTAGGAGAAATTCTTCCCTGAGAGGGTGGGCAGGCCCTGGCAGAGCTTGCCCAAAGAAGCTGTGGCTGCCCCATCCCTGGAGGTGTCCAAGGCCAGGCTGGATGGGACTTGGAGCAACCTGGGATGTGGAAGGTGTCCCTGGGTTTTCCTCCTTCTTGATGAAGGCTGGGGTTTCTCACAGCTTCCTCCGCCACCATTTGTGATGGAAACTGATCCTTCTCTTCAGGTTGCCAGGTGCTTTTGCCCTTCTCATTCCCTGAGAGTTCATTACTCCTCGACTGAAGCAGTGACAGCCACTGCAGCCCTCACTCTTTCAGATGGCTGTGCCAGTAATAATTTCAATCTCTTTCATTTTCAGAGGTTTCAGCAAATTCAGATGGCAGTGCTGGGAAATATGAAGATAGAGGAGATAAGGTAAAACTTCCTGTAAGTTTCAAGAGTGTTTGAGTAGAAATCAGGACAGCAGGACATGCAAGAGATCTTCAGTGTATTCCTACTACAGAGAGAGCTTCTGCAAACAGTGGCTTGAACTGTTATTTAGAAGCTCAGGAGTCACCTGTTCCTCTTTTCAGTGGCTAGAGCCAAAGCCTGAGCATTCCATCTGATTAGGACACCTCAAAAAAACTGATCCCTTGGCATCCCTGTGAGAGAGGGGAGGTTACATTCATGAGGTAAAAGGCAAGTTAGGAAGGAGGGTGTTACACCTCCCCTGTCCCTGAGAGGAGAATGGGGGTGACTGACCTCCTACCTCTACTTTGGGCACCTTATTGAGAAGTTCATGTTGAATAGGCTGAATCTGGTTTCAGTATTTCAGAATAAGGTTTATTAGATACTGAAAGTGTAATTAATTGTTTATCATGATCTACTCGATGTCTCTTCCCAGCACCTTGTACAGGCAAGCTCAGAACAGCATTGCAAACTGCAGCCCAGTGCTCTGAGCACCAGTGCAGCCCCTCCTGTGCAAATAGCTCTGAAGGAAACGTGCTCCCAAAGCCTTTTCAGTCTCTCTCTTCTCCCTTCCAGTTTCCCAGCTCTGCCATTCTCATTGCCTGTGTCCTGGCGGGGTCCATCCTTTTCATACTGATGGTGTCTTTGATTTGGAAACGTGAGTATCCTGAAGATCAATGATTCCAATGCTGGCCTGATGCACATGTCCTCCTGAGTCCCTGGCTGTTCTGGGAGCTCTGCCATGGTCCTGGTGCCAGTGCTGTGTTCATTTTGTGGGAGTTGCTGTCCTTACTCCAGGACTGTGCAGCATCAGGGGGCCAGGGAGAAGAGTTGATTTGCACAGGAGGCAGCCTGTGCAAAGAACCTGTTCCCTCACTTCTTGCAGGGCTGGCTCTTTATATTGGCTCTCTCTTTATGCTTAAGTGGCTCCATAATTTTCCTGGAAATGCTTCCAAAAGATAATGGTGTAACTGAAATCAGGATGGGATCCTTTCTTTATGATTAGCCCACAGAAATTTTGCAACCTGCTGTCATTGCTTCTGAGCTCTTTTGACAGTTACATTGGAATTATAGATTTCATTTTACTGTTGTAACATTAATATTATTTTGCTTCCAGGTAAACAGACAAAGAAGTTTATAGTAAAAAGGTAATCCATTTTGTAATTTCCTATTAAAAGTTCCAGTGTAATTTTTCTTAGAGACAGGAAGGTATATTGGCCACTGATTGTAATGGGTGCAGTATTGGCTTGTGGTGCTGATTACCAAAGTTCTATTAGGAGGAAACTTCAGGTAACTTTACTCCAGAAATTCAATAGTGGTTCCTGGATGCTGTTTCTGTGTAGGAATGAACAGAAACAGAGCAATGGATAAATTAAGCAACTGTTACTACAGTGTAGTGACTACAGCTTAAGGAAGTGCTTCATCTGCTTTTCTTTTTGATTGAGTACCAGGACATGATACCTTCTGCAAATGTAATTGATAAGTTCATATCTTCTGGCTTATCTTGAAAAAAAAAATTCTGTGGGCAAACCACAGGGGAATCCAGTGAAACATCACCCTTTTCCAAAGACCAATAATTTTTCAGTGGTAGCTGGTCCTTCACTGCTTGCTCTACATGGAGACAGGGACTGGGGAGAGACTTTTTTCTGAATCCCATGGTGGTTACCCTGCAGCTGCCATTCCAGGGTTCAAACAACCCTTCCCTATCCATGAGAAGAATGCAAGCCAGGTAAATACCTCCCTGCTGCAAAAAGTAGGAGTTAGTTCATTGCATCATTGGGCTCAGTAGCTTCAGGTTTCCATTTCCATGGGAGTTTGCTGATGTTACAAACAAAAAAAGAATGCTCTGGAGCAGCAATGCCCTTTTGCCCCATCCATAGTGATCTGTGCTTCTCACTGCAGTGTTGGACCACCAGAAGAGACTGACAAAGTTTTCAGTGGTGCTGAAGGAGAAAACAACATTTTTTCCCTGTGAAGAGTCCTACATCACCTGCAGATGCCATGGGAAATAAAAAGGGCCTGTTCCAAGAGATACTTGTGAGCCCTTAAAATATCAGCGGGTATAAAACAAAGGCCAAAGCTTCAACTATGAAAATTTAAAATCTTTGTGCAAATTTTCCCATATCACCCTTAAAACTCACTGCATAAAGAAGCTTATTTGAGAAGGGGCTTTATGCATTATTCATGGGTGCTTCTGGCATCTGCCTTCTTACTAGCACCGTGTTGCACAATTGAATTTGTTTTTCTCCATTTTTACTAATGCTCTTCCTTGAATACAACTTGTACTCTGAGGAACAGAAGAGATCACATGGAAGGCTGCCTGTCTTCAAACTGCCATAAAGAAAGAAAAGGACTCATAAAATACAGATTTTAATGCTTTTATGTAATCAACAGAAAAATTAAGCAACAAGAATGCTGTGAGTTTAAATCAAAAATGCAGATTACTTAAGGGTTATCACTACTGCCTGTGATTCAGCATGTTTGAATAACCCTTGGAGAATATGTTAATAAAATCTGTAATTTTTTGCTGGCAATTGGACTTTTTATGCCACATCCTAAGGCATTTCAACAGGAGTTAGGTATTTCCCAGGTGTGGAAATGACTGGTGTGCTGTCTCAGCTCTCCAAAGAAATACTGCAGTATTAGCAGAGGTGAGAGAATGCCCAGAAGACCAGCCTAGAGGGAAATTTCCCTACTCTGCCCCCACAAACCCATGTACCACTCATTTCTAAATCTTACGGAAGAGGGATTGTCCATGGAGGCTAGAGGATCATCAGTGGGACACACTGCAGAGTTTTTGTGTAATTCCCTGGGCTCCTCACCCATTCTGCTGCAGTGACTTTGGGAGAGATCCCAATCCATGAAGGGTTTGTTCTCTCCACTGCCCGGAGCTCACCAGTGCCAGCCTTGGCACCTCTGGGCAATGAGAGCCTGAGGTCAGAGCACATTGTGGGATCAGAAGCCAGCAGGGTCTGGCAGCTCTGGATTTCCCCTCTGGCTGTGCTCAGGGCTGTGGTGAGACTCTTGAACCCTCCAGCACCCTGTCCCAGTGAGCTGGGCAGGCAGGGCAGGTTCCTCTCTGGGGTCCCCCTTGGTGTGTGCTGGGTTCAGAGCCCTGTCCTCACCCTGCTCTGGTGGTGCTGGGAGGCACAGGAGAGTCCCCAGACAGGGGACATGGCCTGTGGGCTCCAGGCTGGGTTTGCTCAGCTGAGACTGTGTCTGTCCCACACCAGTGCCCGTGGCTGTCACCGCCCCAGCACAGAGCACAGGGACCTGGCACCTCTCACTGCTAGGCATGAATCCCACACAAACCTGTCAGGAATAAAAGGAAACAAGCAAAAAGGAAAATTCCAAACAGTTTTGATGTAGTCCTTTGAAAAACACAAACTTTTCTTTTTGCCTTTTTCCTCCACCCAATTAAACCTGCTAATTAAGTCAACAATATCTCCATTGCAGCTTCCAATTGGCAGAGTTGGGCCAATCCTTTTGCTCTTACTAATTAGCTCTTCACTAATGACTTCATTACAGCAGAGCTGGCTCTCACTTGGGAAGGTTCTAGCACATTTGCTGTGGTGCTGGCTGGACTTAAAAGCCCTGGTTTTGGGGAGTTGCACAAGGGGAGAGGAGATGGGAGCCAACAAAGTGAGTTTGATCTGGTCAGCCATGTGGAAATACAGCCCTGAGAAGCTGCAGGGAAGCTGTAAGTGTGACTTATACCACTGAGCATTCTTATTTATCTTTTTATTCAGCCCAATTATTGAGGCAGAGCTTTGGGTTTAGAATGGCAATTGGAGGCAAGGATTTGGGGAGGGTTATATTTAAATGAAAATTCACTGAAGTTATTTGTGAGGACTGGGTCTCTCAGTATGTTCAGGGAAAGGTTAAAGTGAGCCTTTTAAATGTAGCTGGAGGAAATGCTGCTTTCCAAAAGCAACAGAAGCCCCAGAATGCAGTCTCTGGGTCTAGTGAAGAAAAGCTGGATGAAAGCAGAAAGTTTTTAGAAAGAAAAGGCTATGGGAGAGGGTGTCATTGGCATCTGGAAATGTTGGCCTTTATTTTTAAGACTTTTACCTTGGAAGGCAAAAAAATACACTTGAGTTAAGATAAGGCACTGTAGCCAAAAAAACCTCTGGTAACAGATTAAAGCAATACACAGAGGGCAGAGAAGCAAAGCCATTTGTTTCAAAACCACCCTGCATTTCCCCAAAACTGCAGACCCTCCATCCTGGCCTCCAGCACCCCTCAAACTGCCAAGCACCACGAGCTGAAATTACCCAGGTGTGAGGCCTGTCCCCAGCACTTGGAGCTGCTGGAGTTATCTCAGCATTTATGGGCTTGCACAGGGAGCCTGTGGCAGAGCAAAGCAGGTTTTAGTTTGTTTGGAGTCCATGTCAAGCCTAAATGTTGTTATATCTGGAGAGTCTGGCTTGCCTCTGTGGAGCAAGGTGGTTAATTAATGAAGGATTTAGCTTTTGGTCCAAGCAATAATTTTTACTGGTCCCCAGTACTTTGTGGACAATTGTCTGTATCAAAATGCCCGATTAAAGAGGGCAAAGGAGGCCTGACGTGAGGAGATAATGACTGAACTGCCAGATTAGTATGGAGGAGGTACAGAAAAGCAATTAAAAAGGGAGATTTGAATATTTTGGGCTATGGGATTGACTAATGAGGAAACAGGAGGAAATAAAATAAGAAAGGCAAGTGCTGAGTTAGGAATACCAACCCTTTAAAGAGAAGCCAGAGGAATGAATTAAATATCATTTTGAGATTAATAAGAGACCTCTCTTAATAGACTTTACTGGAGCTGACTGTTCTCATGGTCCCTTTCCATCTCAGCAGCACATTTCATTATGTTTCCTGGTTTGTTTCTTAGCTTTAATGTGCTTTTCCAGGCATTTTTTAAGGTTAATATAAATAAATCTCTTGGTTTCAAAGGTGAAATGTAATTGGGGCTTAAGAAAGAGCAAGCAGAAGGGAAGAATGTGGCTGAGTACATAGGAAATTAGAAATAAGAATAAATAGCATCATGGGACTTGGGGAAAGAACAGAGATAACACACAGTGTGAGGTGAATGCATGAAAAAGTGGAAAATTTTAGCCTGGTAGAAAGAGGAAACAGGACGTGCTGCCACGGACATGACAGCAGATGGCAAAATTGAGCTGCAAAGACTGAGCAGAGTCTGGAGAGATGAGAAGAGGCTGTAAAGGTGATGCAGATTTGCTGACACCAAGCAGAATCAATGCAGCCTCCTCCAGTGAGGATGGAGGTCCCAGCCAGCAGTTCAGCTCATGGCTCCAGGGAATGCTCTCAGCACACTTGGCCTGGTCTCTGCCTTGTGTGGCCTCTAGCAACACAATTTCCTGCCAGTCCCAGTGAGCCCCTGGTTTTCTTGTGCTCCTGAGGCTGGGGTGAGCACACAATTCTTAGTTTCCTCTTCCTGCTGCTGTCTAACCCCAGCTGGGAGCAGCAGGGTGGTTTTGGTTTCCCTTGCTAATTTAAAACACAAACCCCAAGACTCAGCAGCTCTTGCAATCACACTGTGGAAGCAGTGAACTGGGAAAGGAGATGTCAGCCCTAAACACACCCACAGCTCATCCCAGCCTCCACTCCCTCCTGCCTTCCAGCAGGACGGGGGTCTTGGCACGGAGCCCTCCAAGGAATCACTCTGGAGAGTGTTTAGGAGCTGAGGAACACTGATTGGAGTGGGGCTTCCCACAGAGAACCCTCATTTCCTCACCCTGTAGTGCAGAGTCACAGAATCAGTGAGGTTCAAAAAGATCTCCAAGGTCATTGAGTCCAGCCCATGGCTGATCCCCACCTTGTCACCCACAGCAGAGCACTGGGGGACACTTCCTTTAACACCTCCAGGGATGGGGACTCCACCATCTCCCTGGGCAGCCCTTCCAGTGCCCAACAGTGCTTTCAGTGAAGAAATTCTTCCTGATGTCCGACCTGAACCTTCCCTGATGCAGCTTGGTACCATTTCTTGTCCTGTTGCTGGTTTCCTGGGGGCAGAGCCTGATCCCCACCTGGCCACAGCCTCCTTTCAGGGAGCTGCTGAGAGCAACAAGGTTCCTGCTGAGTCTCCTTTTCTCCAGCCTAAACACCCCCATCTTCCTCAGCCTCTCCTCATGGGACTTGTAACCTCAGCTAAAGAGCTCCAAGTAGTTTGAAACTGAGACAGGAAAGATCATGAGGACACTGGGAAGAGAGAGGCAAACTGGAGTGTGCAAATACCAGTGGAAGGACTGGGGAGGAAGGTGTTGGGAAATTATCTCTGGTAAAAGTTCATTGCCTTTCTTTAGTTTTTCAAGAACTGACCCTCCTCCAAGAGGAAGGGAAATCTGCCACTTCCCAAAATAACTTTTTTTTTTTTATTTAGAAGAAAAGAAGCAGAATGTTCTCTGACTATTTCAAAATGCAGATTCTTTTTTTAAGTATCTAGCAAAAAAAGGAAAATTTAGTGGGGGTGTGTTTTGGGGTTTTTTATGGAGGGGGTTAGTATTTTTTAATGCCTAGGAGAAGTATATGGTAGGTAATCCAAACAAGGGAATAAATCCAGTGTCCTCATGGTCCTTCCTGTCTATATTTATGTTTTCTAAAACAGAGTATACTAAGGCCTGACTCTCTTATCTCATATACATATTCTGTAGTTCTACTGATGTAAGTGAACACTGAATCCTGGAAGGTAACCCCTTTTCATGCTTAAATGCACATCTAATGAAGATTCATGGCTTCAAAGGTGCTCTCAAACACCAGAGCTGGTGTCATTCTTAACTAAGCCATCCAGTAGTTAATAAACATCACACAATCATCTGCATATTTAATGCAGGGCAGAGAAATTTATGGAGAAATCTCTAGCTTTTAATCCAGCAATGAATCATTTATGGGATTTTGGGTTATTCACTTTGTGCTGAATTAAGTTGTCTCTTTTCACCAAGCGAGTCCCCGACGTGGGCAGCGTCACCGGCCGGGCTGCACAGTGATGGATGGTGCTGGCATAAATTATTTATTGGCCATTTCAGATCACTTGCCCAGCAGTGAACTCAGCCAGTTAATTTTAAATCTGTTTGTCTCCATTCCTAAGTGTACAAAAAGGTTTCCATGTACATGAAATTCATCTCCCTTCCTTCCTCCCTCTCCTTCCAGTGCACTGGTGAATTATCCATGAGGTTTGTGTTGGGTGGGTTTGGGCTGCAAGCTGTCCCTCAGGGGGTGTGGTGACAGTGTCCTGGCATGGGGGACTGTTTTTTTCACTTGTGTTCTGCTTCAAAAGCTGTGGAATGGAAATGGTTGAGATTCCTTAGCTTGTCATGCACATGGTACAATCCTCTTTAGTCCACAGGGGCTGTGCAGAGAAAGTGTCAATGCACTCAGGGTGGGGAGGGAAAATCCTGGAGGTTGTAATGATCAAGCACTGATTTTTTTTTTTTTATTTTAATGATTTTAAATTTTATTTCTACCTGCAAGCCTCAGCCAATGCTGGGGCAGAGCCCTTTCCCAGGGCTTTCCTTTGAGCTGTGCTTCAAGGACAAGGGACATTCAGTCTCTCAGTGGAGCAGAGTCAATGCTGCTTTGGAATTCTGCTTGGTGCTTTATGCCCTTGGTCCATTATCTAATGGGGAATATGATGAGGTAATTATGGAAATACACAAATTGCAACCTCATGAATACCAAAGAAAGTCGTGATGATCCATGCTAAAAGAATGCATAAAAATGCAAATCATTTGTAAATGGGGAGCAGTAAATCTTGTTAGTATTAATAACTTGGAGCATTTAATTGCATCAGGTCTTGATGAATTCTAACCAAAGCGGCGTGAAGAGATGGTTTTAGGACTCTCACCCTGTGAACCATGAGGTCAAGGGGAGCTGTAACTTGGATCCTCTTGGTGGATCCACCTTGGGCTCCCTCTGTGAGCTCTGCCTGGCTGGTTCCTTTGTGGGCTGACAAAGGGATTGGGATTTATCTTCAGGCTGCTCTGTTTTTTTGTCATATCACACACTGTATCTTGTTCTGGTTTGTGGGAGGTGCTCCTGATGCCTTTTTGGGCTACCTAAGACCAGAGGCCAGACAAATTTAAGGGAGTCAAAAGCAGTATATTTATTGAAGGGTCTTCAGGTACATTAAGGGCAGATGAAGCCCCCCAGGAGCTACACCCAAAAATGGACAACAGGTGACAGGTTTTCACACTTTATAAGTTTGGCTCCATTCACATACTGGGGCTTCATCTTCCACTTACAGCTTCAGGTAATGAAGTCATTTACCCCAAGTTTGCTTCCCCCCAACTCACTTTTGTTTTACATGTCTTGGGGCCTGAGACAGTGAGGTGTCCCTGATTCCCAGGCCTGGAGAGGAATTGTTGTGTCTGACCAAAATGAGAGAGCAGCAGCTAACACTCTATATGGAGTCCAGAGCTATACATTAAATAATTACAGGACTACCAATACATGAAAAACATACAAACTAAAACCCTAACACATCACTCTCAGCAGCCTCCTGGGGAAGAAAGGGAGAAGAAATTCCATCTTTGTTCAGATTTTTGCAATTTTTTTTGTGCTGCTGTTGTGATACCTCTGGCCAGGTGTGAGGGGCTTTTATTAGGAGTCTGCTGGGTGAAGATCCCACCTGGAAACACCACAGTCGCTGAAACTTTCTCACGTCATTAACAAATTCTTCCTTAACCTTTGCCAGGCTTGCCAGTGGCTGGGTGTTTGGTGGAGTTCCTATTTATCAGCTCTTCCTTTCTCTTTAGTTCCTTCATCCCCTGACTATAGCTGAGTTATTCTGCCCTGATCAAAGACACTGGGTGGCACCTCCATACATGAACCCTGCAGCTTCATAAAACCCGATGAAGGAGAGAGGAATATTCCAAGAGAAAACAAGAAAAGGTCATGATTTATTGCTAATAAACAGCTCCCTGGATCTTATTATCTTTGCTGTGTAGAAGCCTGGAGATCTAGAGCGGGCTTTATAATTCACATTGAAATTCAATGTATCACATGTCTCCTGTAAAGCCACATTTTTGAATGATACTCAAACCCTATTAAACAGGTACTCATTAAACCACAACACCCTATAAATTCTTCCTGAGTTTTGTTGACAGTACACATCAAACACGAACCTTTAAGTGCTTTTCATTTTCCTGGTAGTGGGTTATCATAATGCATCACATGACAAAATAATGTGTTTACATGACAGATTTAATGCTTGATCTGCTGCCTGAAATGCTTCAGAGCACCAGAAGACAAAAATGTAACATTATACTTCCAAGTGTCTATTAATTCTTAACTAATAATAAATTACAGTGAGATGCTGATAGAAATGGATGAGAGAGGCACATGCACACGGGAGGAATTCATGAGGATCAGTGACGTGGCAGTGAATACTAAATGCAGACATCAGAGCTAGAGGGAAAACACAGTGCTTCTGCTTGGCAAGAGACTCACTGCTGCTCCACGGGTCTGGGTTTCTTCTTTTGTGTCCTGACAGCCCCCACAGGCTTGTAGTGAGGGTCATGTTGGGTTTACTTTCACTTTTCCTAAATGCTGCCAGCAAGGAGTCCCAGCTGGTCCTGTCCCATCCTGGTCAGGCATGTGAGCAGGACTGGAGCTGAGCCCCAGCTCTGGGGACATGAGGGTGCCCCACCAGTCCTTTGTGATGTCACCCTCTTGTCCCTCCTAACCCCTGGGAGCAGCCTGGCTTTGCCTAGCTTGTTGTATTTCTGTGTGAATTGTCAGTCTGTCCTGGCCTGACAGCTGAGGGGGCACCATGGGATGGCCCTGGGGACCTTACAGATCCACAGCAAGTCTCTGCATGGACGTTTTGTAGGGATAAGGGCTTCACTGAGGGCCAAGGGCAATCACCAATCCTCCTGGGGCTGGGAGAGACTGACAGAAATCAGCCCTTGCTTACAAACTGTCTCCCACCAGCAAAAGAAAGGAACCATGTTTTGTTTTTTTCCAGCCAAAAGACCCTTCTCTTTTTTCTTTTCTACTCCATCCATCCCTTCCCCTCCTGTGCTGACCTGTGTAACCTGCCCATGGCACTGGCCACCTGGCTCCCACCCTCACTCTGCACATCCCAGCACCTCCAAATCAGACCCCAAGATGTGTTTTTCTCCCCCAGGAAGCAACTGTTGTGTTTAGAGCAATGATTTCATGCTGGTTTTGAGCATCACCTCCTACTCATCCTCAAAGCAGAGCACAGACAAGTCTCAAATTGTTCTGTGCAATTTTTTTCCTCTTGTAACCCTCTATGTAAACCATTTTTACTTTCGCTCTTCATTGTTTTCATCAAATAGGGTTGTTAATTCTGGAGTTTGTTTATGAGTTGTTCCTCAACAGGTCGCATTTCTCCACAGTGCCACCTCCTTCCCTCCACACAACTCTTCTGTAATTCACAACATCGTTGACTCCAGCCTTGGCAGAAAACTGCCAGAATTTGGAATTTCAAGAGTGATATCCAGCCACTCCACAAGTTTAGACTATGAGGGCAGCTGTGTCCATTAATCTTTTAAAAGAACCCAAATCTCTGGTTTTTATTGCAAGTGGGAGCTAGGAAGGAATTGGTATGTGGGAAAACAATGCTGTAATGATGACATACAATCAAAGGGAGGGTAATAAACCTGCTATTCCTCCCTGCTTACTGGGGGAGTTGGCTGGGGAGCAGGAGCTGAGGCTTGTTTTAACTACAGACAGCTCTCTCTTTTCAGTTTTTATAGCTTTCTCAATCACTTTGCTCATCTGCTGCTGGAGGCTTTTATTTGCTGATAAGGGCTGTTAAGCAGTTGGAAAGCCAGACCAATGAAGTTATATAAAATGCAGCAATGGGTTTGTGCCAGGTTAGAGCCAAGATGATGGAGGAGGGAGGGAGATGGGAGGGCTCCAGCTCTTCCTCTTGGCAAGGGAAATGTCCTGAGAAGGGACAAAATACAGTAAAACAGTGAGAGATGCAGCTTACTGCAATTTGTCACTCTTTCAGGAGTGACAATTTCACTCTTAATATATACATATTTAAGTGTAGATATACTCCTACTTATATTTGTCCCTGCTCCTTGTGCTGATGAGACAATAGGCTCCTCTTTCTTAGTCTTTTTCCTCTTTTTTCTGAGAAATTTCTGAAGCCTCCTTTAACAATGGAAAATAAAATGCTGATATGCAATGGGAGCAGTGCTGAGGTTGCCTTGCCCCAATCCAGTGGTCTGAAGCAGCACCTTTGAGAGAGGAAATGACCAGTTAAACCCTTGGAAGTCTTGGAGGTACATTAAAAACTACTTCTCAAGTGACTTTGGAGTGCATTTCCTTATCTGGAAGCAATCAATGATGGAAATGGAAAAAAATGACCAGATTTTAACACTGGAATTTTCCTTTGAGCAGTCTTCAGGGCTGTGTCTCTGCAAGCTTGAATGCAGGGAATAATGTTGGGCTGCCATCCATGGTGAACATGGCTTTTTGGTTTGGGTTTAAAAGTTTATATACGGTTGGATTTGTTGTTGTTTTTTATTTTGTTTGGGTTTTTTTTTTTTTGTTGTTGTTGTTTTTTTTTGTTTTTCCCCCCAGAGGGAACAGTGATTCTGGGACTGCTTTGTTCTGCTTTCTCAGCCATTATTTCTTTATTCCAATTTCCCCCTTTATGAGAGAATTAAAAATTAATCTGGAATGTCAGGTCTGGAAGGTCATGTACTCTCTCTCTCTATATAAGGAAACTGATACAAATTTAGAATTTAAAAAACCCAACTAACCAAACCCAAACCAAAAACCTGCTCCCCTCATGCAGCTACTATCTTTCAGGGCCCTTCTGCAAATTGCTAACACAGTTTGGTTGTTTTGTAGTCACTTTTAACAGTTTATCAAATTTTCTGATTTTTAAAAGGCTCTTATTTTGCTCACTTCGTGTCTCCAGAGTGGAGGATTCTCTTTAAATCCTGTATTTCTCACCAGCTCATTTGCAGCATCAGTTATTGCAGTGTACAGCACCTAGTTTTCAAACAAATTCCTGGAAAAGCAGGCATCCTTTTCAAATGTCACCTCCATTTTGCTCCTGACCTGAAAAATGAGGAGTGTCAGGTTTTACCAGGGCATTTCAGTTCTCTTTTGCTCTTTCTTTTTGCTCTGAAGCAAATTGGAAGCATTCTGTAGTCCCTTCTCGTCTCACCTCTCGCAGATTGTGTATGATAAGTAGGTAGGTAGGTGCCTTTCTGCCTCCTACTTTCATTCTTGAGGAATTTCCATCTAACCCCAAGGAAATATGAAGTCAAAACTGATGGCTCTGCCTGGAAAAAGTCCACGGAGATGTGACAGCTCCTCTTCCCCGGAGCAGAGCAGCCGCGCGAGCACCTTGGGAGAAATGCTGCTGACTGCAACAAACCATTCACTTCATTTTCCTTTCCCTCCTTGGAAGCAGTTTGTTCAAAGCCCTCTGCAGTCAGGAGCCTGAGAAAATAGTTTAAAAAGCTCTAGGAAAGGATTTACTCTTTGCATGAGTTGACAGTCTGCAATCTTCGGTGCAGAGCAGTTAATTGAAAACCGGGGAAGGAAAGGCTGTTAAAAGGTATCGTGTGAATCTTGGCTCAAGGCAGTAAAGCCCAGCTTTCAAGTTAGCTTTCATCCCTGTTTTTCTTCTTGAAAGATGTGCAAGTTCAAGGAACAGGGATCTCAGAGAGTTTGGGTGGCCATAGAGCTGCTTGGTGATGATGGATCCTGTGCTGCTGCAGAGCCAGTGCTCACTGTGGAAGCCTGGTGGGGCTTTGACCAAATGCCTCTTGGAGGAACTGAATTCCTCTCTTTCTACAGGTGAATGTATTCCCACATTGCTACTGCATCTCTCTTCCCTAGCAGCCTGGATTTTGTGTCCAGCTCACTGGGGTCTGGTCTCAGCAGAGCAGGTTGCTGTCCTCAGCCCCTGTTCTGTCCCACGGTGGTTGCTGCACTCACTCTTGCCAGATTTACCCATCTACTTCATAATTTGGAAAATCACTTTGCAAGCTGTGGTCTGTTAACTGTGTGTAGTGTTGGCACTGGATGTGGTCTGAATGTCACCTCAGGAAAGGTGGTATGAATCCTTTTAGTAAAAGTGTAGTCAGTGAGTCTGCCCTCACACTCCCTGGCATGAGCAGTGTGTTCCCTTTCCTACCCTCTGCAGGAAGGATTTGAGATCTCCTTGGCTGATGTTACATTTTCTGATGCAGATGCATTAAAAATGGATTAATTTTTTTTTATTTTATTTATTTATTTATTTTTTAAAATCAGGCTCCAGTACTTTCCTGCTGGGGCTATTTATGTAGAACTAGATTTAAACGTCTCCTATTTTATCATAAATTGTATTGACCTGGTAAAATCCATGCCATTTTCAGCAAAGTCTGTTCCATTTGGAAACAAGATATAAATCTCCTGACTTCAGAAAGTTTCTCTAAAGAACTCTCATTTGAGGCACAAGTGGGGTCAAGGCAAGGTGAAAACTGGGATCCAAAGTTTACTGTGCTTTCTCCTCATACCAAAATCTACCACATCAAATCCACCCAGCCCCTAGACAGTTTTACTTCCTGCCATTTGTAGTCGTGGGTTATAAAATCCACACTCTTGAGTGAGTGTCAGCTGCCATCCTCCTGCTGCAGCACCTCTGAGCCCCCAGAGACCCAGAAATGAGGACACAGCTGGCCCTCACCTGCAGGGGGCTCAGCCAGGGCTCCCAGGGTGATGCCATGCCTCAAAAAGGGCTTCCCTCAAAATGTAATTGCTGCAGCTCTCTTTTAAGACATTGCCAGAAGGAGAAGAGGTGCTGAGGGCAAAATCTCTTCTTTATAATGAGTTACAGTGTGTGCTCATGCATTGGAATCCAGGAATTCATTTCTAACCTTCTCAGAGAGTCTAGAGCCACTTTTCCCAAGAGAGGGGCTGAGCTGGCAGCTGCTCTGGAGTAGGAATGCTTTCCTGGGCTCTGCTGGTGGCAGAAATTACTGCCAGAATGGAGTGGGGTCCAGTGAAAGAGAGGCCTGGGCTCTGGACTTGTCCTCCCATTGCTTTGCATTTTCCTTTCAACCAAATTCACAAGGTTTTGGACCAGGAACAAAGTCCTTTTCCTTTTCTGTGGCTGTCTCAGCAAGCAGTTTATACCCCCATAAATCCCCTGCCCCTTTTGCCCATCAGGAGTCTGGCAGGGGGATCATTTCTGTGGATGGTCAGATTTGGCTGGATCATTTCCAAGGCAGGTACTGATCCCTGTGCAGTGCCCCTCTTCCAGGCCCTTCACTCCAGGGGCTGGATGTGCTCCAGCAGCCAAGCACCTCTGCTCAGCCCCAGAAACTGCCAGGCCTGAATTTCAGATGCAGAATGTACTTTTATCTGGCCCTGAATGCATGCACAGAGGAATAACTGAGCTACTTGATGAACTGATTAAAGATTTATAGTTCTTAGAGCACATAGCTGTCTTTTGGGGAAAATCCTGGATCAGAAATCCATCTCTGTCCTCACTAATCCACGTATTATTCTCTCTCATTACTTTCTATTGATTCATTTTCATTTCATGTTGCAGCACTGGGTCACCAGTGTGTTTCTGCTATTACAATACATTATTTAGCTGTCTCCTGACTGGTATTTGGTGGCATCTGTTAGCATGGTTGACTCTTCCCTGTCAATTCATTTAGTGATAGTACCTTAATTTTTTCTATTAATAATACCAACAACCTACTGATCAGCCAGCTGATCATACTCTGACTGAATCCTAAGTAAACTCTTTTGTGCCTTCTCTTTTCTTTGCATTTTACTCCCTGCAAAATGTTATCAGGAATATTTTTGTCTCCTCTGACTTTCCAAGTGATGCAACCCCCACCATTTAAGGGGTAATCCCATGGGAAAAACAGAAAGCAGGGAGCTCTCCTGTGCTCTCACACAGCTCTAGGCTACTATTCAGCCACTGAGGTGAAGTGCAAAGGATATTTAGGGAGCTTTACAGGAGAATATGTACCCAGACTGTCACACAGACCCAATGTAGTAGGCTCAGACTCTGTTCTCTCTCTTCATCTATTTTTGCCCAAATATTTCATTCCAGGGATTCCCCTCCCTTTAAGAAAGGGAGGATGGGACCTAATTTTTTTATTAGGCATTGTTGGTGTTATTTTAATACAAGTAGAAATTCTTTTTACTTCCCAAAGCCCACCACATCCCACAAACTTGTCTCCAAGAATATGGGAGCAAACCAGCAGGTCATTCTTGCTGTCTAGTGAGGAACAGCAGCAAAGAGCAAGGCCAGTGCTGGGCTCCTGGGCACTGGGATCAGCTGGAATTGCTGTCACAGGCATGGATGCAGATGAGTGACACGTTCCTCAGTGCCCTGGCACAGCCCTTGTCTCTCCCAGAGTCTGGTCCCTCTGGAGGGGGCTGCTCCTCACCCCCCTGGGCGGGACCCTCTTGTCATGATGGGATTTTAGTGTTTTAAAAGGTCAGAAAAAGTGCACTTCCCACTGGTGTAGGAACCTTTTTGGATGTTCCCAGACTAGTCCAAGTGATGCTGCAGGGGACTGCAGAACACTTCTGTTTGGTTTCAAATCTGCTTCTACCATAATCTCAGCCCAGAGCAGCACAGCAGCCCCTCTGAGCAGGATGCCTTCTCCACCTCAGCTGCTTCCCTCCAGGGTGTCTCTCATCCTTTCCTGTCCTGAAATGCACAGCAGATGTGAGTTACAGTCCCTTCCTGGGATTTCTCATCACTTTCCTTTGTTGGGTTGCCTGAGCATCACTCTCCATCAGTTAGAGAATCCCTTGTTTTCCCTAAACTGCAGCCATTCCTCTCCCTTCCTCTGGATTCACAGTAAAAATAACACCAAAAGGCAGCTGGGCTGTGCTGTGAAACTCCTTCCTTGCTTGGCCAGCACTCTGTTTCACAAGGTTTGAGGACATGGCAACACCTTAATTCCAGGACTTCAGCTGTGCCAAAACCTGCCCCATCTCACTGCAGGATGGAAAAGCTGCTGAGACACATCACAGCAGGGTTTTGGCTGCTGGAACTGTCACTCAGAATCACCTCTGTGGCTTTCCTGTGGCTGCTAATGTGAACACAGAGGTCTTGCAGACAAACCCACTCAAGTCTTTTCAGGAAGAGTAAAAACCCTTCTGTTTTTAATTTCTTTTTTTATTTTCCACCTCCTCAAGTATTTGTAGTTTCTCACTGTGCCTTTCCCCACCCAGCACCAATATCCCTTCCCTTGGAAAACACTCCTTCCCAATACTGACTGGCTTTGACTTTTTCTTGCTAAACAAATTTGACCTTTAAGATGTCCCATGGACTCTTAAATCCTGAATTGTTTTGTACTTCTCCTTTTCAGCTGGTTCAGCTTTTTAATCTGCTGTTAAAAGCCATTGGCACCAGAGTGGAGCCAAGCATCCTGGATTTCTCTCCCCAGTGGCACAATTGGAAGTAAAACTCACCTTCCTCTTCTGCTTGGCCCTGTGTGATTGAGCTGGATGTGTCCAGGCTCTGTAGTTCAAGTGCTTCCCGTGATGGAAAATCTATCAGGCACTAATGGAAGATGTTCCCGTAGTTAATTACTCCCTTTGCTTTGTAGAAAAATAATAATTAGAAAATGACTCCCCATACTTAGCTTGGATTGATCCAGTTTCAGCTTCCAGCCACTGGGTCTTGTCCTGCCCCTGTCTGATGGATTAAAGAGCTCTTCCTTAATAGAAAATCATGTGGATACTTCAGAGACCTCTTCACCTTCCCTCGGTGAAATCAAATGAACTGAAGCTCTTTGGTGTCTCCCTGCAAAGGAAGTTTTCCTGACAAGGGTCAGGGCAGGCCAGCAGGGTCCAGGTCAGAGATCACAAACCAGAAAATTTCTGTGCTCTTGGCCCACTTTCTGGAACCCCAAAATAGACAAACTGTGAGAAAGGATTGGGCATTTAAATGCATTTCCTCTCTCCCCTCCTCATGATTCAAATTAACAGAGAACTAATGGATAAAATTAATCAGGCACTGTTTTGTCTGTCTCCATGAAAAGGCAGGTGAACATTGAACCATATTAAATATTGCTTTCTCTTGGGAAAATCGAGATTCCATAAAAATACAGTTAATTAAAGATTGAGACCAGACAATTACATGAATATATAAAAGAATTATTTGAATATGGATGCTACAAGATTGGAGGAGGGAAGAAGGAAACCTGTCCATGCCCCTCAAAACCCATTTGAACAGCTTAGTGCTGGATTTCATATTTAACTTAATAAAGGCATTTACTGTTAATGAGATGATGAATGTGCTGGAAAATAGGACTAAGTGATTAAAATAGGAAATTCATGAGATGGAGCTCTTGGCAAGGGTGGGAATAGGAAGAAAGTGGGTTACTGGGAAAATGTGATGGGAAGAGCTGTCCTGGGACCTGCCAGATGGGCAGGTGGGCACCCAGAGAGGTGTTTCATGGCCCTTTTCTTGGCCTCTTTGGCTTCCTGACCTCCTTCCTTTCTTCCTTCCCACTCTCCCGTTGATGCTGGCTGTGTTGCTAACGAGCCCTGATAGTGCTGTTGCTCTCCAGGTCTGCAAATGAATATAAATGAAAAGAAAATCTCTGCCCCGTGGTTTTACTAACCTGTGTGCATTTGCTTGTCCAAAACAAGAGCGCCAGAGGCTGGGTGAATGAGAATCTGGTCACGGGAGCAGAATCCTGTTGAATAAAAATAGCATAATTCAGTCCTTAGATCATAGGATATTTGGGAGATTCTTGTGTTCTGCTGGTATAGCTGGGTGAATTTCATGGGTTTACTGACCTCCAAGCAAGGACAAAAAGTACTGTTTTCCATCTAAAGCCATTTTCTGCAAAAATAAGACACAGTTTCTGGACACAGAATGCAGGCATTGTTACAGAAACTGTGTATGGGACATGCATTTTCAAATTTTCCATTTGTTATAAAACATTGATCAGATTAACTCAGTGTTTCCATTTGCCTCTGGAACTGACCTTCTCCTGGGAAGAGGCTGCTGGAGTTTTAATATTTAGATTGCTGCAAAAACTAGCTGCAGCAAAAACTGCCCCAAGGAAATGGGAGCACAGGAGAGTTCTGCCACAGCACAGCTTCCACTGCCCTTTCCATTCAGGTTAAGGATCATTAGGCACCAGAACCCCCCAAATCTCACTTTGCAATTGCAAATTTGGCAATCCTAAGCATGTTCCAGGGACAGCAAAGGGAGGTTTGGCTCTGCCTTTGGTTTTCTTCCATGCTGAAGGGATGAAACCTTGCCTTTCTGGGCATGAATCACTTTTAGTCCTGGGAGTTTAGGAGGAAAGTGCCTGAGGAATTTTGTTCCATCCTTTGGGGTATCTTTGGGGTAAATGTGAGGACAAGAAGGCTGTGCTGGCTCACACAATTCAGACTTCAATGCAACAGCAGCCACTAATACATCAGAGGAAGAAAAGATAAATTACATTTTGATTTGTTAATATTTTTTTTTTTATTTCAGATGCACAGACACAATATGTGATAGCAAAGTAAAAAAAAAAAAAAAAAAGGGATAGGAAAGGCATTGTGTTTTGGTTTGTATCGTGCAGAACAGGGCAGGGTGTAACACGGGAATGCCAGGAATGGTGGCAGTGGAGAAAAGGAGGAACAGAGCAGTTCCCTGAAAATCTTTGGCCATTAGGTGCCACTCTCTGCTGCATTTCCAACTGACACAAATTCCTTCAGTCCGGGTAAGCCAAGTGCAGCTGCTTCCTCAGCCTACAGGTTTAATTCATGTGAGAACTTTACAATAAATTTTTTGATCAAGAACCTTCCACTTCATCCAATTTCTGATTAATTTGATTCCCCACTTTAACGTGATTGGAAATTCAGGAAGCAGCTCCCTTGCGCCCAGAATGAAAACAGCCAATATATTCTGTTTGATTCAAATCTCTTTAGGTAGCAATTGTGAGATAATTCCATCATCAGCTCCAGGGTGTAACTATTGAATTTGTGCAGAGGGTGGCATTTTAGCACTGCAGAAGGTGAAGGAGTCCAAGAAAAATACATGAATAACAAGGAGAACTAGGGGGTCCAGCAGGGAGTCATTTTGCTGATATTTCTGACTGTGCCACTCAGTTCTCTTATAACTTTGGTCAAAACAAGGACTCTGAAAGCAGCACAGAATAATCCCAAAGTCAGAGAGGCTAGTCTGCCATTTCCTGGCAGCAAAGTCTATATTACTGCACTGCTCCACTGTCTTCTGCAACAAAAGATGAATGTGTGCTTGGCCAACCCTCAAACAGCAGCACTGACTCCTCAGATTGCATCCACATTGTAATGACTCAGCTGAGAATGATGGCTTACATGGGGAAAGCTGTAGCATTAATTTTTTTTCTCAGAAGAATTTGAAAGATTTATAGCAAACTTACATCTTAGTTCTAGGGAACTAACTAGATTAGTACTAATTAAATACTATGTTTTAAATTTAAAAACCCAGTCACTTGTGACTTGCAGATGTAAAACTCCCTGGGTTTTGCTCCTGACAAAGATTTTGTTTGCTGTTTCTGCAGTCAGCAAATGAAAAGCTCCAGCTTTCTGCAGTGTACCTTGCTGGGAGAAAAATTGTCCACATGTGAAGTGAAGGAAACTGGTGGGGAAGGCATTATTTATTCTATTTTAATCTTTTTAATATCCCTATATTAGGGACATGCAGCCTGCAGTGATCTCTCCATGGGTGACAGAGTGCCTCTGCCCAAGGTCACTCCTTGATGCCTCTATGTTTGCTCCACCTCTCCTCCTGAATGATTCAGGAGCACCTTCAGGCCCAGGAGGGCTCTTCAGTGAGCTCAGGAGGCAGCCAGGGCTCAGCTCTGGGGCTGCAGGTGGCTCCAGAGCACTGAAGGGCAGGGCAGGGGCTCCAGGCTGGAGCTGAACCTGACCCAAACTGGTCTGACAGCCACCAGCTCCCACTCAGGGAGGGCAGGAGGGGGAATGGGCACCAACAGGAGCCTGCCAGCCCCATCCCAGTGTTCCTTCTTCTTCAGCATCCCTTCAAGATAATTAACCTTGGTGAGGGGTGAGGGACAGAGATTTAGTTTCTGCTGGGAGGGTTCTGCCCCTTTTGGCCTGGTTTTCCCTGCCTAGGGCCACATCCTGGCTGTTTTGCAGGATTAAGTGAGCCATTGAAAAGGGCTGTTCAGGGGGATTCAGGGAGACCAAATGGTTTGGAGGAGCCAGTGCAGCTCTGTCTTTACAGGATGGAGGCTGTGTTTGCTTTCCCATCACCTGAGACCTTCCCTCTCATGGTTCTCTTCATCAACACCCCAGCACAGCATTTTCCTCTCATGCCAGGTCTCAGTCTCCTGTGGCTGAGGGGTTTGGGTCTCTTTCAGGCTCCCATCAGAGCATCTGTACACTGCAACTCAAGAAATTCCAGAGGACTCATGAGTTTTGCCCCTGCACAAGCCCCAGCCCTCATCTGCTCTTGCCAAGCACCTCCTCCATGGAGGATCCACAGATTGCTCCAGCCTCCCTGGGATTCATCAGCTTGCTTACAAGTTTTCATAGAAAAATCAGCTTAGTAGATGTGCTCCACTAATCTGCAATGACTTTGGTGTTGGTTTTTCATTTCTTTGATATACTTGTATTTTCTCTTTTGCAGTAGTTTTGGTTTTTGTGGGGTTTTTTTTGCTGTCTTCTGCATCTGTGTGAAGTAGGCAAGGCAATTTTCTGTTTAAATTGCTTCTGGGGAAGGCACATTTAAAGACATACAGATGCTTGAAAGGCATATTAAAGACTTAAAGCATCATCTTAGGGGCCCAGCTGTACACCCTGAGTCCTCCAGGATTTAATAAGGGCTATAATCTGGACGTGATCTTCTGATGCTTTTAGGAAAGGAAAGGAAAAGTTTGATGTGCAGTAATTTTTGTTTGGCTATCATGGAAAGCTCATTGCAATGAGCTGAAGGAGGTTTTTTACAGGAGGTTTTGCCATCACCCATCAAATGCTGGTGTGTTAGATCTTTCAATACAAGAAAAAATGTCCTGATGTCCTCTTGGATTCCCTGTTTCTGACCTGCTCTCCCAGCCAAAGGCAGCAAGCACTGCACTATCCACCCCAGTGAGTTTGTAAAAACTTCTGCCTGTTTGGCTTTTCTTCTGTGAACTCAAACTGGGCTGTGCTCAGACAAGATTTGTGTCCTCCCTCAGGAATTCCTGTTTGCTCCCCATGTTAGGAGCATGGGCTAAGGTGAGGTTGTCAAACTTGGAAAATTCCTTGATTTTGAAAAACCTCTTCCTGCTCAAAATGAGCTTTAAAGAGCGAGGTTGATGCTGCACAAAGCTGTATTTTTGGATTTGTTTTTTTGTTTGGTTGGTCTGTGGAAACAGTTGATGTTTTCCATAATGCAAAGTAAATACTGGAATATATTTGTGTGCAGAAGCCACACCATGCTGCTGCTGAAGCTGTTGAAGTGCTTCATCTTGACATTTTCAGACTAGAAGACAGATGTTACCAAGATTCTTATGGGATGTCCTGTGTTTTTCTTTAATGAGAAACCATTAGCAAGAAAGTGTCCACAGAATGTCTGAACTTAGCTGAAATGGGATTTTTCTTATAGAAGGCGTTTTTATGGAAACTTACAGTTGTTTTTGTATTTTGGCTTTTTTATTTTTTAGCAGTTAATTGACATACTCCTTCTGTGCACATGCTTTTGATCCTGCCTGTGTGATCAGATCAGAGCATTTTCCCCCAGGACTTCCCTGTGTGCTGCTCTCTGCCACATTCCTGGGACTTTTGCTCTTTGAAATGCTCTCTGAGAGCTGCCTGTCCTTTCCCAAATCTCAGCAGAATTTGTGCTGGCCTGTGAATAAATGTGAGCTGTGTCCTCAGCTGGCTGTAGCCTCGGTGCCAGTGGAAGAGGAGCAGTGCAGGAGGTCTGTGAGCAGAGGCTGGAGCTGGGGAACCCCAAGGACTGTTTGGTTGGGGCTGCTTCTGGAAATCTTGTGCAACAGCACATGGGGACTCTGTCTGTGACCAAGTCTTCTTGCAAAGCCTGTGGTCAGAGATGGGCTGTCTGGGACATTGGGCAACTCAAGTGTTCTGCACTGTTGTAGTTCAGAAAAAAAGGGTAAAAAAAGGCTATGTTGGTGTGCATGGAAAATCTGGTCGAGCTGGTGTGTCTTCTCACTGTGGCTGTGTTGTGCTTCTTCTGTGCTACCCATGAGTGCAGAGTATAGCAGTGATTGTCCATTAATTTCCTGCTGACTGATTGAAAACTTAACTAAGGTGTTACTGCGTAAGTCTGTTTTCACTAAATCAGGAGATTGGCATTAGCAAATTGATATTAAACAAGATTTAAGGCAGCAGCAGCTCCAAGTGCAATCCTTCTGGGAGCAGAAGTTCCAGTCCTACAGCCCAGTATGAGGAGCAATGCTGGTCTTAATCTCAGCCCTTCTTATGTTGGAGAGTGAGAAGAGTTGATGGAAAAAACCACCTGAGACCTCAGGGGACAATGTGAAAACCAGTGGAGCTCCCCAGTGAGGGGGGTGGCACAGGAGGAATCAGGGGAAGGTTTGCTCCCTGTTACAACTCATTTTCACTGCACTGTGTGATTGTTCAGAAGTGATGGCCTTTGCAGTGCCACTGAGAGCCCCTCATTTCCCCACAGCTGTGGAGGAAGGGAGATGCAGCTGCAGGGACTGAAGCCCCTGGAATTCTGCTCACACACTCCTGCCAGGGCACTGGCAAAGTGCTGCTGGCCTGGGCAGGCACCATCTGAAATCCACTTGGCTGGCTGGAGCTCACTTGGTATTTCCTGCAAGCATCACAGTGGTGCCTGCAGAAAATAATGCTTTCAGGGTGATATTTAGGGTCCCTTCCAAGCCAAGCCATCATCTGCCTTCATTCAGCCAGTGGTTCAGGAAAATGGCAACTAGAGATCCCCACATTTAAATAAAACTGAGTTTTCTCAGTTATATTTAAATGTTTTCTGTCTTTGCATAGGATGATTTCCCTGAAAGTCAGAGCTATATATGGACCAAACGAAAATCCCTGCTGGATACCTGACTTGCAGACCCGCATCCCCGAGGATGCAGGAGAACCTACATTTCAGTCCTTCTGCTGCAGGTGGCACTCCTGTTCCTTCTCTTTGCACCGTCCCAAATCTGAAGTGATGAGTTATTTGCTATGGTCCAAAGGGCAGCAGAAAAGCCTGACCAAA
Organism: Passer montanus; assembly: GCF_014805655.1. Lineage (NCBI taxonomy): Eukaryota > Metazoa > Chordata > Aves > Passeriformes > Passeridae > Passer > Passer montanus. The sequence continues at coordinate 10,450,465 of NW_024362051.1, read as the reverse complement.
TTTAACTAAACCAGAAGGGCACAAAAAGGATTTTGAACAAAATGTGAGTGGCTTGCTTGCCCTGCCCATCCCTTCTCAATTACTGAGAGCAAATAACTTTCATGTAATGGCTGTGGGGGAGAGGCGTGGAAAGAAATCAGAAAAGTCTTTTTGGCAAAAAACAGCGAGCTTTGGGGAAAAAAAAAAAAAAGGCAAATGAATTGCACAGTGTTTGCACAAACACGGTGTGTGCTTGGCTGCCTTGGGCTCCGGGGCTGGCCCTGCACTGTCTAGCATTGCAGGCTCTGCCCTGGGGCTCTTTCACATTTAGTGCCCATCCCTTGCTCCCTGCCTTGGAGGGACAGCTCTCCACAGCACCAGAATATCTGCCAGCAGGTCTGGGCAAACTTCTCTAAGCTAGGAGAGAGAATTTTCCCTCTGAGCACCATGGCAGTGCTTCCTCTCCCCAGCCTGATGGGCTGGAGCTGCCCAGGAGCCATCACAGGGGTGAGGTCTGTAGGGTGGTCAAGGGCAGCTTTCCCAGTCAAAATCTGGGCAGCCAGGCTTCTTCCATTTCCTAAAATCCAGGTGGAGCTTTGTTTTCCCTTGTGAGCTATATTGGGGGAGTGGAGAAAGGCAGCCAGTAGCAATTAGTAGAGCAATGTAATTATCAGGTAAAGGAGAGACATGGTGGGGTCTCTTCCCACCACCCCAAAGAAGCCAGAGAGGGAACACAGGGTTTGGGTGGGTTCCACCTGGCCAAAACTGTCCATCAAATCATACTGGGTTAAAAAATAACAATAAAACTTGAAAACTGGGCTGAAGAAGCTGAGATATTTTGAGTTTTTATCCAAGGGAGTGTTAAGAGGTGATCCAGCCACAGCCTGCAGTAACAACAGCAGGCAGAATAGTTTCTTAATCTGAGGGAAAGAATATAAGTAAATTTCAAAGGCTGTAAAGAGAAGCAACATCAATCCAGGTGGGAAATGAGGCATGTGGAACATGTTCAGTGGCTTCCCTGGGCAGCAACAGGAGGGTGCGAGTGAGATGCATTTCTTGTGTTTGTGCAGCACCATATGCACTGATCTAAAAGGCCCATAAAAGTCTTCCTGCACTTTAGCTTGATTCCATGCAGTACAGGGAGAGTAAACAGAGAGGAAAAGTATATGGATTGAGTTGATGGAAATTTACTTTTGACTGATTGAAACTGAGGTGACATAAAGCAGATGGAATTTTTTCTCACCACTGCTAGCTTAAGGAAATGAAGCCTTTCATGATGATCCAATTTTTTTTTATTAATTTTCGTACAAGGAACACAAAATATTGTGGCTGTGAAGGAGCTGAATACGAAGCAGAAATAAAATATGTACATAAACCAGGATAACTGACAGGCTTAATACATTTTCAATTTATATGTGAATATAGACACAATTCCCCACCTGCATAAACCAACCCCCCCACCCAGAGGGTGTGACAAGGGAAGCATAAAATCAAAGTGATGTGCAGCCCTTGAGCTGCAGGCAGCTCAAGCTGTGGGGTGGTGGCAGATGCTGTGGGGTGGGATCATCCCTCCCTCTTGCCATGCTCATCCCTGGCACAGCCATCAGACTTGCCAGGACCCGACAGCCCCAAACCTTTGGGCTTTTTGTGCAATTTTTGACACTCTCCTCATCAGCAGCTTGGATGTTCTGCTGGAATCAGAGAAATCATCGAGGTGAAGGAGTTGATTGTAGTGGCCAGAAGTGTCAGAAAGCAATTTGGAGGCAGAGCTGCTGTGCCCAGGACAGAGCTGTGTCCTTACAGCTCCCAGGTGATCCACAGAGGACACTTCAAGATTGTGCTGAATTGTACCAGGCTCAAGGCAGATCTCCTGTGTCTTCAGAGGCACCAGTGTGCCATAAAAAGCACCTTTTACCAGCCCATCCTGCCTGCATTTCACCCCAAATTTTTGGCTTACTGACATGAAAACAAAGCAAAACAAACAAACAAAAAAACCCAAAAAACCCAAACACACAAACAAAAAACCCAAAAATCCCCCAAACAAACAAACAAAAATGAAACCAAACCCCAAACCAAAACCATCCAAACCAAAAAACCCCCAAACAAACAAACAAAAATAAAACCAAACCCCAAAACAAAACCACAAACAAACAAACAAGAAAAAGGGAGTGAAAGGAAAATAGAATTAAAAGAATTAAAAAAGAGAAAAGGAAAAGACTAGACATACAAACACAGAGAAGCAAAGCAAGAGAAGGAAAAGATTAACATTTCAGGCACCCACAGCAGTAACCTGCCTGACTCCTGGGATGCCTGGCTGTGCCCAGTGCTGCCTTTTTAATTATTGGCACAATAACCAGCAGCTAATCAGCACCCTGGTGCAGGAGCTCGTGCTCACACAGGGGCTGCCCTCTGCCAGGGCATTTTTTTGGGATTTGTTTAGCTGCACCACACAGAGAAACCTCGTTAGGAATTAGATGGGCTCTCCACCAAGCATCAGCTCTGATGAGTGGGTCTTTTCTCTTCTGCTTCAGCTGCTGCAAAGGGCTTCTTGAATTAATGTCATGTAAGCAGCCACAAAAGCCTCTCAGCTCTGTGCTGTCCTTCCCCAAAAGGATGTGTGTGAGACTCCACTGCCTTACCCCGTGTTTTTCAGCTCAAAATTGGTAAATATTTATCAGATCCTCCCCCGGGGTGAATGTCCTTTTGCTGCTTCCCCCTGGAGTGTTTGGGTGGCTGTAACCTGCTGGGAGGACAGGGCTCTGCTGTGCCTGAGGACAAATAGCTCCCAAAAAATGGACCAGGGATTTCCCATGGCTTTTGAGAATTGTCCCAAACTACCCCTTCTCCTGAAATCCTCCCCTGGGTTTCCAGCAGTGCCTCAATCTAGATATTTTCCAGGCTTTTCCAACAGCTTTACAGGAATCCCTGTGCCCAAAAGCTTTCTAAAAAATCTCTGTGACTTCCCAGTTCCTTACAAGTATCTTTGCATCAGAAGGTTTAGAGCAATATGCCTGATTTTCCAGAAATTCCTCAATCTGGAGCCTTCCTAGGAATTCACATAATGCTTTTCAGAAATTCCTCAGGATAGAATCTCTCTAGAAATGTTCCTGGTGCATTTAGGCAAATTTCTGCTGCTTTTTATGAATTTAATCCAGCTGCTTTTCAGACTTGTTTTTTGTGACTCAGTAGGGAATTTTCTCACAGCCTTTCCACATGTGCTTTCCAGGAAAATTCCTGTTGCTTTTTTGAATTCCCCCCTTGCATTCTAGGAATTTTCTCATGCCTTTTTAATAATTGTCATCCTACTTTCTGGGAATTCAGTTCATAGGATCATAGGAGCTTTCAGGGTGGAAAAGACCTCTGAGGCCATCAAATCCAGCCATCAACCCAGCACATGTTCACCATTAAACCATGTCCTCAAGTGCCACATCCACATAGTTTTTGATCACTTCCAGGGATGGTGACTTCCCTGGATAGTTTGTTCAAACATTTTTCAACCTTTTCTATGAAATAAAAACTTCCTAATATCTGATCTAAACCTCCCCTGGTGAGACTTGAGGCTGTTTCCTCTTGGTCCTGTAAATTGGTGCTCTTGGTTGTTTTCCAGAAAATTAAGCTAACAAATTAATTTAATTACTAATTAATTGTGGTTTTCTAGGAATTTTATTGATTTCCTTGAGATTTTCCCACCACTTTCCAGGAATGTATGTGGTGCTTTCCATCATTTGCCTTAGTTTTGTAGGAATTCTCCTCAAAATCACAAAGAGTTTCCCCCAGCTGCTCTCCAGAAGTTTGAGTGGTGCTTTAGGGGAATTTCCCTGTTGCTTTCCCCTGTGCTTTCTAGCAATTTTTTCTGTGACTTTCAAGGATTTCCTCTGTTGCTTTATAGACGTTTTCCCACTACTTTCTAAGAATTTTCTCTGCTGCCTCAATTAATACTTGAGGTGAAAGCTGTGTCAGCTCCTTTCTGCTCTGGTAGCACGTCCTGGTGCTAATGGGGTCCAAATTAACAGCACACACCATCTGTGACCATGTAAAACAGACCAGCCAGGCAGGGCAATGGAGTGGAAAGGAAAATATGGCAAGTCTTGCACTTTCACCATGATCATAACTTCATCCTGCTGTTGCCATTTCTGCCTGTATTATGTCAAAGCTCAGATCTGAGGAGAAACTTCTATGTTTTTAAAAGGCTGGCTGGTTTTTTGGTTTTTTTTTTTCCAGTAGAGTAACACTTAAAAGAGTTTTGCAATTAGAATTGCTAATGTTGGAGTGTGGTAAGAACCAGGCACGATGCAGCCTTTCTGTTTGGCACAGCAGTGATGAATTGTTAGAGAAAGGAACTGATTCACTTTGCTAAATTAGAACTGATGCCACAGGCACTGTGAATGTTAACATCCATGTAATTATGCAAAATATTTGTACTTTTATCTACATTAAGTATAGTACAAGTGTACAAGTCACAGAGGCTGGCAGAGAAAACACCCCCAACTTACCCCAAAAGAAAGTTTCTTATCTCCTTGGTTCCCAGCAAAGGTGTGGTGGCAGGTTTCATACTCTGGAAAGTAAATCTGCTTTCCACAGTGCATAAAACAAAGCAGAATTCAGGGTTTGGGGTCTTGCTTCACTTGTATTCACATACCTGTGGTGAGGACACTGAAATCTTTGCAGCCCTGTAATGCCATTGGATCCATGCTTTTTCTTTTTATTTGGAGAAAAAGTTAAATCCTGGTGGTTTAAAAACTAAACCATCCCACAATGTTCAGAGCTGCCAAAGGAACTGTAAAAATAACCAAAATATATGATTTCCCTTTCAGCTGTGTAAAGTTTTAATCTGAATTTAATTGCAGTTGGGGGAGTGGAGGTGGTGGTGTTACTATAGAATATTGAAGCTTCAGCTCTTGCCAACTTGAAGGTGACTTCTCAAAGGAAAAACTTTCTTAGGAAGGGTTTCAAGGTCAGTCTTACTTATTAAACCAAAAAGGCAGCTGTTGAAAAAGATTCAGATCAGCAAAATCCTTGATCCTTCACTTTGGTTTCATAAATTCTTTTTAAAAGACGTTGTCACTTTTTCCTGCTCATTATTTATTGAAGAACCTTCATGCCTATGAGAGATATTTGACTTCTCTATGTTAAAAGTTGTTCAGGTAGCAAATTCTTTGATAGAACAGGCACTTTCCTTCAGCAGGTTGAACCTTGGCTGATGTGTGTGTAAAACCATCTCTTCCTGGGCAGCAAAATCCCCCAGCCCTGTGGGGGATGCTCTTTGTCCATCAGGTGATTGAAATAAATGACTTTTCATTAATATTAACATGGTTCTGGAGTCAATACCCAATACCTGTGCTTGTTGTCCAGGTTTGAGACAGAAGAATATCCCCATGAAATTCTTCCAGAGGTGTAAAAATCTGGGCAGTTTGCTCCCCTTTCTACTTTTCTGAGAGCCATTGGAGGGAGGAGATTTTAGTGAGTCAAAATGTCTTAGTTAATCTCAAAATGTCTTACTTAATCATAAAATATCTCGAGATGCTTTTTCTGCTGTCAGGTTCTGGCTGGATCTTGCTGTAGATAGGGGTTGGTGTTTCCTTCAACGCTCTGAGTTTTAAGGGTGTTTTCCTCAACAAAGTGAGTACAGGAACAGTGCCACAGGGTTCAGGGCAGATCCTGTACCAGCAGAGAGCTGGAGGAAAGGAATGTCTGCTGCTGCCTGAGACAGAATCAGGATTTAGCCCTTACAGGTTCCAGGTTTGTTGCTGGTTTGTTTTCAAAAAGAGAAAGCAAGAAATCAGTGATTCCGAATGCCAGCCTGTTGTAAGCCAGTAAAGCTGCATCCAGCACATCTCCTAATCCACCTCATTCACAAAACCACCAGCTAATCCCTTCTGCTGCTTGTGATGATCTACGAAGCTTCAAAGCAGCTCCTTTTTCAGAGGCACATTAAGCAGAATTGGTTCTGCTCTGGGTGCTTCACTGCAGCTGGGCTCAGGGAGAATCTGCAGCCAGGAGCAGCCAGGGACCATCAGAGCTCTTGCTGTCCCCCCTCATGAGGGACAGGGTCAGAGCAGGTGTCCCCATGGCCATGGCTGATGCTCAAGGCTTTGCAAGTATGGCTCATGTGCTGGCAGAATTAATTCTTCTTTTCCCAAGTTCCTCCTCATCACTTTCTGTGTTATGTGAGGGTTTGTGACAGGGCGAGTGACAGGTGCTGCCCCAAAAAGGGATGGTCAGGGACAGATTTCAGATCAGCTCTGTCACAGCAGGAACTGGGATTGTACCCTTCCCTAGAACTGTCCAGACAACTCACAGTGATCAGGCTGAGCCCCATCTCTAATGGATAAACAGATTTTATTTGCTGTTCTGCTGAGAGTCTGACTGGAAAGCTCTGCAAGTGATTGCTCAGGTGGATCTCAGCCCCAGAGCTGCAGTACCAATGTGTGTGTGTGCACAGGCACCTGCAAGGTGCTGGCTTGTTATGCAGAGGCATTTTATCCTGTTGAGAGAAGGAAAAACCTTTCCTTAAAATAACCCAAAGAACCTAAACCCCAACCTTCCCAACTCCTGTGTCATGGTTTTACCCCAGCCCCACTCACAGCCACTCATCCCTCCTCCAGTGGGATAGGGGAGAGAATCAGAAGGGTCAAAGGCAAAAAACTCATATGTCAGACAAAAAACCATTTAATAGGCAAAACAAAAGCTGGGCAGGCAAGCAAGGCAAGACAAGGAATCCTTTAATCAGTTCCCATGGGCAGGCAGGAGTTCAGCCATCCCCAGGAAAGCTGAGATCCATCACAGGTAACAGTGGCTGGGGCTGAGGTATAATGTAATATGTTTTTACAAGTTATCTAACAACTATTTTATGGGCAGGCAGGAGTTCAGCCATCCCCAGGAAAGCTGAGATCCATCACATATAACAGTGGCTGGGGCTGAGGTTTAAGGAGCTCTGCTGCAACATGTTTTTACAAGTTATATAACAACTCTTTTATTTTTTTTTATGTTCCCCAGATCAGATCCACTCCTCCCTCAGGGCACTGGATGCTGGTTGAGCATGGGGAGGGCAGCAGTGTGAGTTCACCATCAGATGGGATGTAAGTCAAGAAGATCTGTTTGCAGCTGGGTGAGACATTGTTCCTCAGATCTGTTATCTCCTTCTTGGTTCATTTTCTGGGAAACAAGAGCTAAAGTGGAAGGAAGTGGTTTCCAGCTGCTGCTTTCAAGCCTGACAAGCAACTGCAGCTGCTGGTGGTATAGGAGGGTCCACAGTGAAAATCTTGGAGTGCTGATTATCCCAGTTTTAACCAAGATATCTGACTTTTAAGCTAGAAGATACACAAAGATTTAGCTTGGGAGCAGTCTCTGAAATTGTTTGTAATTCTTTCTTATGCTGTGTCTCAATGAAATATTTTGTCAGTCATGAAATGTATTCCCAATCCCAGAGAACTGCTGAGAGAGAAAGAAGCAGCTTGTATGTGATCACAAACCAGCAGTTCCCTCAGACTTTGCTGGATATTTACAGCTCTCCTTCTCAGGAGCTTTTGCTTTCAAAAGGAGTCAAGATGCACAAGAAAAATATTTTCTCTGTCTCCTACATTGATTGGGCCAGCACAGGAGAGGCAGGAGACTGAGCTAAGCAGTGGCTGCTGTAGCTGGGAGGTGTTTGGTCAGGATCTGACCAGAACTGAGGATCACAAATAGCTCCAGCTCTGGGATGAGACTCAGGCTGGGCACTGCCAGACTCCTGTGTCAACACTGCAGAGGCAACAATAAGGAGAGACTACCACAGGGAGCAAGCTCTGGCAACAATCCCCCCAGTGGGACTTTCTGAGCTGTTAGAGGAAGAAGGAGCAGCTAATTGGAGCATTATTTTTCTAACAGAACCTCACATTTTGCTCTCAGTTACATGTCAGCAGCTACACTAAAATAATTGGAATAACACCTCCAGCAGCAGAGGTTCAGATACCATGGTGATGAGTGCTAATAGAGAGACTGGTTAGATGAAGCAGGATGCAGAGATGACAGATTGGTTCAGTGAAATGTATTTTACAAGCCAGAAGGATTTTCACCTGTGGCTTTCTTTTCAACCAAACACTAAACCAGATATCCTTTGCAGTCTTCTTCCTAGACAGGTGCTCGTTTGCAGAAATTTTACATTTGCTGTACTAATGATCAGAGATCCAAATTCTCTTTTGTTTGAAGTCAACAGGAATTTTGCAGCTATAAATTGTGGCCTGGTTATGAAATCTTACTTATTTCTGGAAATTCAGACAATATACACTTCTCTACCACATCTGCTATATGATTTGAAAGAATTTTTTATGTGATACTTTTAAAGATGTGCAGGTCATGAGTTTTCAGAGTAGCCTAATGAGACCTGGATGCTGTTTCTGAAACATGGCTAGAAAATCTGTAGGTAAACCTAGGCAGCATGTCTATAAATGTTTCATTGCTATGAATATTTGCTGAAGATCTGTTCCCCAGGCACTAATTACAGGCGATAGAAACTGATTTTTAAAATTCTCTTTTATATTTTTACCCAGATAACAATTAGGTAAGATTAACAAAACTGTTCTTGACTTTGATTTTTCTTTTCTTTTCTCTTTTAAAAACATATGGAGACAATGATTAGGGAGTTTAAGTGATTAAAACCTCTGATCTTTCCACAACAGGCAAAAGTTGATGGCAACTTTATTCTCTGAACTGTATCTCAGGTAAATTAATGGGTCCATGAGGGAACTGAGCTGATGTGCCCAAAGAAGAAATCAAAGTGCAGTAAAGGCAGTCACTGTATGCCTACCAAAATGTAGGAAAATCCCCTCAGTGAGGGACTTGGCCTTCCCAAAGTCTGTGTGAATCTCTTGACAGTTTAAAGGGAGCTGGTTTGCCCCTCACTGCAACATTTCCTCACTGTGTCCTCTGAAATAAGGGAGCTAAGTTATCTGGAACAAGAGCTTCTCCACCTTCTCCCTCCATTCCTGCTCTCAAAGCTGGCATCTTCCATCCCTTGCTCACCCAGCACCACTTACACTGCCTGACAAAGCTCTGCATCCTCACTGACAGGTTCCTGAGCCCACCAATGCTTGTAAGATTGCTTGTGTGAACACTTGCTTGCAACTGCTCTTAAGTGCTAATGGAGCTGTTCAGCCATTAAAATGCCACCTGCACTGAAATGCAACACTGTGCTGAGTCGTGATCATCCTCAACTGGCTTTGTTTAGGGAGCCCTGGGGGGAGAAGTGAAGTGCTCTGCTTTCAGAGAGCTGAAGAGCAGATCAAAAGCTCTGCTCAGTGCAGAGGTGTTGATGCTCATCCAGAAAATGGAAGTGTTGACCTGTACATCAAAGCAACCTGCATGAGTTTTCAGAAACCAAAGTTCAGCTTTATAAGAGGGATTATCCCTCTCTTTTTAGCAGTGAACAGAAGTTAAAGTTGCTGCTTGATGGGTTTTAGATGACAGCTAAAATTATATGGTCTGACAGGCTTCCTGCTTAAGGTAGAAGGTCAGCTTCCTCCATGGTATCAGGAATCATTCATTTTATACCAGTTCTGGATAAATAGAGGTTTCTTTTATAAGTTTCAGCCAGACTGCAGTAAAAAAGCCTGTAGACAGACATGGGGAAGCAGATTGTCTCTTCCTAGGTGTCTCAAAACTCAATACAAGCTGCAAGACTCCAGCAAAAACAACTGCTGTAGGTATCTTCTAGTGATGACACGTGGGTTCTCCTTCTTTTCTTCTTTCCCTGAGCTTCTGCTTTTCCCACATTTTGTCTAAGCTTGTTAGATAAACAGCTTCTGATATGTAGGATGCAAATAGAAGAGTTCTGTGATGACCTCTGCAAGAGGGCTGCAAAAGTGCATTTCTCCTAAAATGACAGATACTGGACCAGAACTAGAAAAGGATTCAGTATTCAGGTTATCTGAAGCTTCTTTGAGTTAATTATTTCAGTAGATATTAGTGAAGAATGTCCCATGAAATGCATTAATCCCAGAACAGAGATACTAAATGGCTTATATGGAACTGTTCTAAGCACACGTTTTCCTGAACCTTGGCTTCATGCATTTGTCCCAAAGTCAATTTTCTCAAACAGTTTGCTATGCCTAATTTTATCAAAAGACTGAAAATTTGCAAGTCTGGATGGAGTTCCACTTTGCAGTGAGAAAGCAGAAGTGCTGGTTCTTTGCTGAATATGAAATGTTTCCCCCTCCAAGGGAGCTCCTCCAGGTCTGTGCCTGGCAGTGGCTGCCCTGGCAGATGAGTGTGAGGTATTGGCAGAGACAAGCACTTTCAGGGCCCTGAATGGAGAAGTTCTGCTCTTTTGTCCTGCCTAACCATATGTCAGGTGTTAATTCTGCCTTGGAGGTAACTCAGATCTCTCTTAATTCTTGGGCTGGAGCAAGGTGAACTCACTTGGATGAGCCTCAGGATTAGGATCTGTATAACCAGAGTCATCCCCATGTGCTGCTCCTCACAGTGGTTTCACGTCTAGCCAGGGGGTGGAAAAATGCTGGTTCCACATTAAATTCATGTTACTTGCTTGCCTTTATCATTTTGGAAAGCAACTGCTTGCATCTCAGAGTGTCTGACCCGATGGCTGTAGAATCTACTGCAGGGAATGTCAAATCAACCTCTCCAAACTTCTGCCAGTTAGAGGGAAAATAATCAGAGGAATACATCTGTCAGCCTCTTGCCAGCTGAACATCTAGGAAATACAAAGTGGTCCCAGAAAAGTTGGTGCACTGAGGCATTTTAGCAACTATTTGCTAAGCAAACAGTGGTAATTAACAGGGACCTGGAGAACATTGCCTGTCAGGTGCTCCCTGAGCCTGGCATCTCATTACCCAGTGTGCAAGGCAGGGCTGTGTTTGCTCCTCAGTGTCAGCTCCCACCTTGGGAAGGGCTCCAGGGAGAAACCAGAAGCAGTGCAGGGACATTTGATGCAGAAAGGCAGAACAAAGCAGTCCTGGATGGGGCACCTCCTGCACCCATGATTTTGGACTCATCTCCTCAAATTGTCTTTCTTCTGGGGAAAGTCCCAAGTTTCTTAGAGACAGGAGCTGAACTCAAGCTAGTGTTCAATTCTCCATAAAAACTCTACTGAAAAGAGCTGCTTTGTCCTACTACTGCTGTACTACAAATTTATTTTCTTTCCTTTGGAATGAGCTAAGTCTGAATGCTGGAGGCCTCCAGCTTTACCCCTGTTTGAGAAGTCATGGTTATTTCAGGGATCTATATATGTGTGTGTGTGTGTTGTTGTAGTTGACTCCTTGCTTCCTCACTTCCCCCTAGCACAAGGGCACAGAGAATCCTCCACCTGGCCAGAGGAGGAAAGGAAACAGGAGCTCAAGAGGGATTGATGTTGGATGTTGCTCCAACATTGCATTAATTCTATATGTATTTTGTCTGCTGTGTTTAACTTTTGACTCTCTGTATTAAGAAGGAAGGAAAGGAACTGTCTTTCCAGGGAGACATTCCATATAATTTTTTTTTCTTTGTGCATGGAAGATAAACTAGCCAAGCAAAACACCAATTCTCATCACAATGGTGATATTTGCCTGTCCTCTATCCCTGTTATCCCATGTTGACACTGCCTCCACATTTGCCATGCAGCAGCAGATGTCAAGGCTTCAGTAATAATTAGCAGCAGTCAGACTGTTTCTTCCAAAGACTCAAAACTTGCTTATCTCTAAAGATGAAGACCTGGAGGTCCAGGCCTCTAAGCATTGCCTCTGGCTTTTTGTGTGACAGGATTCATCCATCTGCTGAGGATTCACTGAGCACATCACAGACAATGAATACCACAGGGCAGGAGGCAATCTGAGTGAGAGCTGAGTGTCTTGGTAGCCCAGTCTTCCTCTTGCCAGACTCCCAGCCTGGTGTTTCTTTGCATGAGTGGGAAATATTCCTGGTCCCCAGGAGTGTTGCTCCCTTCGGGGGGGACAGAGGAGTCTGTGGCTTCCCACCCCCTGCAGAACTGGCTGCAAATCCTCAACTTAGGCTGGGTAAAGTTTAATTTAAATGGAACATTTGCTGAAGGGATGCTGAAGCATCCTGCTTTAGCTCCTCCCTTTGCCCCTGGTGAGCCCTCTCACCCCGAGGGAAATCCTGGCAGGGATCTGTTGGGATGTCAGAGGCTCTGGCTGCCAGCTCCCCACCCAGCAGAGCCAGGACTGGCTTCTCCTCTCAGGCAAACTGGGACCTAATCCATCCCATTTTCCACAATGACTGTAATCCCAGTACTGTTTATTCAAGCATGGAAGTGCTACAATTAGAGCCAAGGGCTTTAAACATCCAAATGATGCCACTGGCAGAGCTTGTGCTCCAATGAGTGAGCTGCCAGCACCTCCTGTGTGATTTGTGCAGCCTTTTCCCAGCCCAGAACTGAAGTGCCTCAGTGTGGTCTGGAACCCGAGTGGATGAAAGGTCTTTTCCAGCCTCACCTCTGACTTCCATGTGCTCCCCACACTCCTCCAGCACACCTTGTCTTTGGGCTTGAAACACCCGGCATGGCTGAAGGGACCTTCTTTATCTTCTGACATTTTAAAACTCTCACTCTCGCAGAACAATCTTCCATCTGAATTGTGGGTGAAGTCCTGAATCCTCCTCCTGAATGCCAGAAAAGGAAAAGCTTAAATTCCTCTAGGAGTCCTTCTTTTTAATTATTTTTCATTCCTCTGCTGCCTTTTCCTCTGCAAGGAGTGAGACTCCAGGAGACTCCACTTGGCTCCTGGGGTTGAGGGAAGACAGAGGAATTGCCACTAAAGCCATGCACTGTGCTTAATTTCTCATGGATATGATAAATTCCAACAGCTAGAAATCTTGAGGAGTGTAGAAAAACCCAAGGTGAGAAATCACAGCCTGCTAGATTTTGCAGTTCAGCGAGGATCATTTAGAATGGGCCATTTATCTAACTGCAGCCAACTGAGCATTTCACAGGATCATTACATACGACTTAATCCCTGCACACAGCAAACCCAAATAAGCCAGGACAGTTCCAGTGTCACTCCACTGCCAAATCCTCCAGGAAGTGTATTCTTTTCTGGGTCTGACCAAAGAGCAATTGCTTCTGGATTTGCTGGAGTGTTCCTGGATTTGCAGCCATTGGCGTGGCACCATGGCATTTAACGTTTCTGTTCAGGTGCAGGTGCTGACAGTAAATATAATAACCAAATAACAACACCCTGAAGTCCTAAGTGCTCTCAAAACTGAGTGAGTAATTGCTGTCAGGCATCTGCTGGAGTCCATGTGACTTAACAGCAGCTTGGCTGTGACTTCTGGTGCACAACACCAAAGTTCTTGCAGCCTCAGCTCAGCTCTGCATCTGATGGAGGAACTCTTTCTCAGTGGTCCCAAGCATGCTGCATTTTTTCCTGTGGCATCCAGGTTTCTGCTGCAGGCCAAAGATGTAAGATGTGCAGGAGAGCTCTGGGCTAGGCTGGGCAACATGTTCCTCTCCTAATTATGTTTTATGTGATGAGATGAAACTGTAAAAAGACAAGTCCTTCTTTAATATGCAGTAAGGGGTCACTTTATAGAGGCCATGCAGTGTTAATGGAATTTATCAGCTTAAAAATGTTTTTTAATTGCAAATAACTCAACTGTAATTTATTAAATTGTTTACCCTGAATTGCCTGACATCCCCATTCCTGCACCCTCTAAGGCTTATCATAAACTCCTCCTGGCAGGTCTCGTGCAAAGCAGGAATGAGAGTACAATTCAGTAGCTCTCAGATGGGGATGATACTTCTTGTTATAATTAATTAATTAATTTATTTTTAGCCTTTCCTGTTTGGCCCTGGTGGCTGTTTTACCCTTGTGTTTCTCAGGAAGGGAGTGGCCCACATCAACTCTCCTGAGCCAAATCTGCCCACGGTTGACTCTGGATCCAAACTGTCAATCACATCATGCCGAACTTTGGCCCTTTCACATTTTTTCACAGTTTTCAACAATATTGCTGCCTTTAAGGCAAAAAGGAGCTCACATTCCCATTCACTCTTCACTAGATTTAGCTACTATCTGAACAAAGATAGGGATTCATGGAAAATAGAAAGAATAACACCTTTTTTATTTTCAGATATTAAGATGGATCATTATTCCTCCTGATGTGTTAGCTGCCTCCTGATGTGTTAAGCTGCCTGTTCTTTCTCTTAAAAACAGGAGTGAAAATCTATCTGTGGACAAAACACCTACTGATTTCAGTGGGGACTGACTGCACTTGCTCCAGGGTTGCAGAGCTTTCAATATTTCTGCTGTTGTTTTTGCTCTCTTCTGTCATCTTCTTAGAGAAAGGAAGAAGTATGGCAGTGGGCATGTCTTAAAATGCCATGGATAATGGAGGCATCCTCACATCAGGAACAAATGACATCTCCAAACCCCAGACAGACACTTGTTAGGTGCTACAAAGTGAGAGGGAAAGAAGTGACAATCAAGGTGCATCGGTCCCTGCAGGAAGCTGGTGCTTGTGCCTGCCCATCTCTCACCCTGGGACCCTCAGGCCCCACCAGCTTCCATCTGGCTCATCATGCTCCTGCCTCTCTGTGATACAAGTTCTATCTGTAGTGTCCTTGTCCTGCAAAAATGGGAAAAAGCACCCCAGGTTTCCCCTTGGCACATTGTGCTCATCAGGTTTGTCCCGCTCAAGTATTTGATTTAATGGATGTGGAAAAGGTTTCAGGTCCAGAAGTCAATGCAGAAAACAGAAAAGAGGAAAAAGGCAGAAACCAGGAAAACAATCCCTTGATTCTGCTGTTCTTGGCTGCTCTGCCTGGTCTGCTCAATTTGGGAGGGGAGCAATGACCCAGCAGCCAAAGTGGGACAGGATTTGAACCAGCCTGGTGTCTTAAGTGTTTCACCTGGTTCTGCTGAAGTCAATTTCTTTAAACCATCACTGCATCTTTCTGCTTTTGCCTTCAGTTTTTCTGATAGAAGACAGGATAAAGGGCAACTTCTCACTTGAAACATCCTGGCTTCACCTCATCATGCAGAGCCTACACAGGTGTCAGACTTACCAAGGAACCTGATGCTGCTCTTCCCACAGAGAAATCTCTGGATGCAGGGTTTCCATTGAGGCACTGCTAAAAAAAACCCAAATAACCCATTCCCCACCTGGCTGGCAGCGCTGTGCACTGTCACACTGGGAATATCACAAAAGTGACCATTATAAAAGCCAGTGTGAGAAGTGAGCTAAACCAGGCTCAGCAGCGTGGGCTCCAAGAGGAGCAGCAATCTCTGCCCTCTCCTGGAACTGGGCAGGACTCTGGTGTTGCTCTGGCAATGAATGAAAAAGAAAAGAGCTTTAAGAAAAGATTTTTAAGCTCTTCCAGCTGCAGCAGTGAGGAGCTGTGTGAGAAATGCTGCAGCCAGCCCAGAACAGCCCAGCCCAGCCCAGGCCAAGCTGCCTGCTCTGCTTTGGGCTGCTCCCAAGCCTCTCCTGCCTCTGTTTTCCTGCCACACCTCCCCTGTCCCAGCCTCAGGAGCTACTGAATGCAGTTCAGGAATCCACCCAGGTTTATTTGTGCCCTGCTGGTGTTGGGAAGGTGCTCAGCAGTGTGTGAGCCTCAGAGCCTGGCATGCAGAGCTGTGACAGCAGCAGCACTGGGGCTCAGCTGCAGCCACAGCCAAAGCTGGTGTCTCAGCCTAGGGGGAGGAAAAAGGCCCACAAAACATTAATTTAATGTCATGCTAAAGGCCACTGCTGGTGTGGAGCCCTCAGTGCAGAGCCCATTCCAGCACCAGGCAGGGACAGCTCATTCTGCAGCCTGGCTATAAAGAATTAATTTAAAATCAGGATGTGGCCTTTCTATCTCCCAATTTCTTTGTCCCACCATTACCCTTAAGCAGCAGCTCATTGTATTTTAGGTGGCAGAAAATGAGTGTGGCAGGGGTGAAGTGCTGTCACCTGGCACTGCTGGCACGTGCCACGTGCAGATCACACAGGCTGTGCTGGGACACTGCACAGCCTGGTGTTTGCTAGGAACTGGATCTTTGTTTTAAACTTTATTAGTGTGCAGCTCATCATGCACGCTGCTAAATGTCTTCTTGCCACAGGAACAGCACTCCTGTGTCCCCTGCTGTCACCCCAGGCAGGGCTGCGCTGCCTGTTTGTGTTTCCTTTGACTGCTAAACTGCTCATTGGAAATTAATTCATAAATAATTCATTGGATGCTGCACCCTGTGCTTTAAAGTTCATCGTGTAGGTGGTGGGTTGTGGGTTTCCTTAGAAGTGGCAATGCTTTTCTCCTTTCGTTTTCCTGTGTTAATCTTGTGTGTGTGCAGAGCTCCCACTGCAGCCTGTTGGTTCTGCTATAGATGTTTTTATGTCTTTCTGGCAGATGATAATTATCCTCAAATTTAGTTACTGTGGTTCAGGATTATTGTGTTGCAAAAACTCTCTTTTGAGAGATTGGGGTTTATTGTAATACTCAAATGATTTTTGGGAGTAGTTACAACTGACAGAAATATAACAAATTATCCAGAAGTGCACCTCCCCTGTCCCATGCATACACACATATGCACTCACACTTCCCAGTCAGTCATTTATTAGTCCTAAACCTGATGATGCTGGACAGCAATGAGAAGTTTTTAATCTCCCTGGTTTCCCAAGGCAGGTTTTGGTTTTTTGGGTGGGTCTTACAGCAAACTTGGCTTTCTCTGGGAGCAGTGTCACCTCTAACACTGCTTATTTCAGCTCTGGGGCCTCCTTAGTTTGTTCCCAGAAAAGCATTAAACCCTGTACAAATAGGTAAAATATGCAAAAAGGGCTTTGTTTTTTATTTTGTTGTTTGTTTTCTTGTCTTCCCAATCTGGCAAAGCAGATGCAAGACCCACATCCAGTGGTTAAATCCCATCTCAGTCATGTGCAGCATCCTTGGAGCTCTCAGCTGCTGAACTCAAGTTGCAGGTAGAGTTTAGGCCAAGCAATGTATTTTTTTTTTGTTTTAAAACATGCTGAATTACCAAGCAGCACTGCAGTCTTACTGCCCCCTGTGTACTTGTGGGTTCTGCTGGCATTTAAAATATTCCAGTTTCACAGCCTGGATAGGGGGTGGCATGGGAATAGGGCTCTCAGGGGATCATTTAGGCTGGAAAAAACCTCTAAAATCACCAAGTCCCACCATGACCCAGCAGTGCCAGGTCCAGGCAGTGTGCAGGGAGGAGAGGGGGGAATGGGGGCTCCAGTGGGGAGCCTGGGCTGGTGCCAGCTCTGCTGCAGGAAGTCCCACCATGACCCAGCAGTGCCAGGTCCAGGCAGTGTGCAGGGAGGAGAGGAGGGAATGGGGCTCCAGGGGGGAGCCTGGGCCGGTGCCAGCTCTGCTGCAGTGAGGGGAGCACAAAACCAGATCAGGGAGGTCATTCCAGAGATATCAGTGGTGCTTTGTGCCTCTCCCCTCCCTCCACACACCCAGGGAATGCAACCAAGCAGATGGGGAGTGAATTCCTCAGTGAGGAGGCCGTGGGCTGCTTTTCTGCCTGCACTGCTGTGCTGCTCAGGAGACTGAAAGCCAAGCCCAGAAACAGGGGAAAAAAATGCCCATGTAGGTGGGAAAGGGGAAATACCAGAGCTGGTGATACACAGGCCTGGTTGTGTGATGGCCTGAAGCAGAGCTGTTATGTGCAGAGCTATTCACAAACCCCAATTTTAATAAGTGCAGATCATATCAGTAATGTAGATTACAATAGTCCAATAGTGTGAATCAAATATTTAAAGACTACTTACATTCTGCTTTTTATCCTGAAATGACTGCAGAAAAGAGCCAAGTTCTTGCTGCTGGCTTGACTTCATGCTTTTTCTCTATTAAATGAGGCCATATAATTTTCCTCTGGGATGCATTTGGCACTGGAGCTATTTAGGTCTGAACCTTCATCACTAAATTGAGGAAGATTTTTCAGTTCCGTTTAAGGAGAGAAGAATCAAGGTCATAGCACTGGAGAAAAACTGTTAAAAACAGATAGTTCTCCTTGCTGATTTTCTGGCCACTGTTCATAAAAATAAAAAATAATCACCCAGATTTAACAACTGAACTTCAGCAGCAGCAACTTCTCTGTACTGAACTCAGATGAAAAATATGAAAAGCCAGCTGCACATAAAATTTTAAGCTGTGGAAGTTGTTATCATTTTACAGAGTATGAAATGGACTCATTTTATCTTAATGATTCTTTATTTGGTAATTATTTTTTGTTTATCTTGGCTATTTAGGATAAAAAAAAAGAGGAAACAATTAATCACCTGGAGGGGTAGAAAAGAAAGCAAGAAAAATTTGGGAAGCACTTCTTAAAAAGTGAAGGGCAAGATACTTGGGAGGAAATTACATTTTGAGAGGATTTTCCCAGGAGCTGATTTTGGAAGCCAAATCCTGTTTTTGGCTTCCCAGACGTAAAGAATGGTGCAGATGCTGCTGCTGCTGAGTACCACCCATCATTTCTGGCATGGGGCACTGCAGACACGCTGCTGTTGTGCTGTTGTGCTGAACTCCCCAGTGCTGAAACCCAGCCCATGGAGAGGCAGGTGCTGAGGAGTCCCAGGGCTGGGAACCTCCTGCCAAAATGCTTCCTGGTGAGGGTTAATTAAGGAATTATTTCATTGTCACTTTGAAATTCCAAATTCAGGCCAACAACTGCAGCTGACGTTCAGCTGAAAGATGTCTTTTCTCTTTTTAAAAATATTTTTTAAAGGACAAATAGCCCAAGACCCAGTGAGGGACCAGAAGACTGTGTGTGCCCACCCAGCAGAACTGAGGGATTTATGTGGAGCCTGGTGAACAGCAGCCCCTGCAAACTGGAAAACAAGTGTTCCTCCAGCCTGGATTCTGGCTGTGTCCCAGCAGGGACTGGGCTTTTCCTCTGAGGGGCTTGGAAAGCACAAACAACTTTCCACCCGGATTGAAATCTTGCAATTTGTTCAGATAATGAGCCTCAATCAATGCTCTCATTTACTGACAAAATCCAGGGCGAACAAATTCATATTTAAAACCCAGCTCCTGCAAAATGCCCTCAGAAGTGATTGCCTGGCATGTGCAGAGTCACCAATGAGCAGCTGATTAGTTGGCCAATTAAAACAAAACTGATGGATCATTAAAGCAGCCAGAGGCTGCTAAAAAGAAAGCCAAAATGCTTTCTGTGACTTGGTCCAGAGGCTGCTGGTTTTAGGGTTTAATTTTATTTTTAAATTAATATTTTTTCCCAGACACTGGAGCTCCTGCTCCCTCCACTGTGTGCAGGTGGGGATCTGCTCCTGGATGTGTGCACCCAGCTCTGGTGACTCTTGGAAAACCCTGAGCTCCTGCTGGTTTGGAGCTCAGACAGCAGCAGATCCTCTGCAGCAGAAAGTGATGCCTTTTGAGAGGTTTGTGATGCTCAGGCAGGACCTCAGTGCCTGCAGCAGGTCTTGGCTGTGAGTCTCTAATGCCAGGACAAGGGTGAGAAAATCTACAAATATAAGAAAGACTCAACTTCCTCCAAAGACAAAATAATTTGTTTTGTTGATTCAGGTTTTCTTCCAACAGCAATTCACAGAAATTCTCATTTCATCTTCTACAGCATTTTTGGCATAAATACATCCAGGTTCTTGCTCCTGTGAAACAGATCACTGCAGTGATCAACAAAATAACCCCAACATCTCTTTCCTTCTTAACAATCATTATTTTATTAATGTATTTTACAAGATTGCAGTTGAAATCATTTAAATACAAACTTTTTTTTTATACAGAAAGTGTAATAAAGTTAAAATAGTTCCTTGTGTAATTCATAGCATTATTGCAATGCTTACAAAATTTTGCATAGAGTGTGCAAGGATTGATGTTATTTGATACAAAAAAGCTTTATATTTTCCCACACAACCACACACATACATAAATTAAAAAGAAAAAAAAGCCAAACAAATCTGAATTTTGTCATGAGAACTGTGGTAAGACTTTAAATTCATTTTGTCCTGTTTACACGATCAAGGTCGTTGATGGTTTTCAGAGTAGAGGTCAGACAAGGTGTTTTCCCATCCCAGATGAAAACTGCTGTAGCACAGGGGTCATGCCTTTTCTGCTGCTGCTGTAGATGAACGAGGTTTCCTTTGACTCTCACTGAATGTTTTGCTGCTGGCTCTACATATATGGAGCTTTTTTGGGTGAATATTGACAACTCTATTGGCATTTGCTCACAGGGAAACTAATTCAAATACAGGGTGGGAAAAAACAAACAAAGCCACAAGCAAAATCCAGATCCAGCAGGTCAGTCCCTTCCCTGCTCCCAAACCACCACACAGGGCAGATCCAAGGTCTGGTCACAGCTCAGGGAAGCTCTGGCCTAGGGAGGAATCAGGAGTGGATGCTGTCCACTTAGCCCTTCTCTGAC